>NC_077228.1:30471473-30703973 GCF_027887165.1 Monodelphis domestica | reverse complement strand
GACAGAAAAACACAGCACACCTGCTGGGCTGTCCCTAGAAGGAAATGGAAGCTGACCCCAGGGCCTCAGACCTCTGGATGGGCCAGTTCCACCTTGGCTTGGAAATGGGAGCCACAGCTGGTTAAATGGTTCTCCTTTCCTCTTTTTTTTCTCTCTTTTCCCCACTTTCCCATCCATCCTTTTCCCAGTCTTCCTCCCCAATGCCCTCACCGCTTTCCATTTCTCTATTCCAGTATTTCCTCCACTCTGCTTCTCTGTCTCTCCGAGTCTCCCTGGGGGAAGTGGGGAACTCTAGAAGGCTTGGCACAAGGCAAGGTGCTTGTTCCCTTAAATGGGTGGTTTTTACCCCTCGGGCTCAGCAGACAACTATTCTGGTCCCACAGCAGCCAGACTGCCTGGAAGCACTTCTGAAAGCCCGAAGTGGACCCGACATTCACACACCTGCAATGGTTTGTCCTTCCTTCCCTGAGCTGTGGCCCAGCAAGAAACATCCAAAATCCTGAGGCTGGTCCCTGCCTCCCCTTCCAGGCTAATTACAGAGCACTGAGGGCCTCTCTAGGCTCCTACCCTCTGGCCACACTGGCCTCTTCATAGGCTCCAAACATCCCTAAACTCCATCTCTGACCCTGACCACAGGGCCATCCTCCCCCGGGGCTCTCTCCACTGTCCCAGATACTCTGTTTCATCTTCAACTTCACACTAGTGCGAGGATGGGACGGGCATCCCTATCACCCGCCTGAGAAGGCTGAAGTGCGATCTCCCTCAACTAGCAAAAAGACTAAAAATTAAACTAGGCGGGGAGGAATCTCCCCTTAATCACTGGGCTCCCCACCCCAAGCTTCCCAGGAAATGGAAGGGTGTAGGGCAGGACAGGGTGGCACTCACCAAGGAACCCCAACGGCGTTGGGATCAGGTGGGAAGGAGCAAAAGAGTGAACGAATCACTTCATCCTGATAAATGACAAGCCAGCCTTGAGGGCAAAGATTTTCTGCCCTTCTGGTTGTCTTTTTTATTTAATCCTCACCTTCCACCTTAGAATCAATACTGTATTGGTTCCAAGGCAGAAGAGTGGTCAGGGATAGGCAGTGGGGGTTAAGTGACTTGCCCAGGGTCACACAGCTAGGAAGTGTCTACAGGCTGTTTCTGAACCCAGGACCTCCAGTCTCTAGGCCTGGCTCTTAATCTACTGAATCACGGAGCTGTCCACCCAGAGAAGCTCTAAAGGCAGCTGAAGTGGCTTAAAAGATAGTGTTGGACTTGGAGCCAGAGAATTCTGAATTCAAATGCTCCCACTAAGTCTACCAGCTATTTGACTGTAGGCAGGTTGTTAAAGATCTTAGCCCGTGTCTTCATCTGTAAAATGGGGAAAAGGGAATATCCTCACTAGGAGTCCACTACATCAATGAAATCATAACTGTGGTTTCTGGTATGCATATGCATAAAGTATAAATACATACATATAGAGAGATATATTTGTTGTTGTTCAGTCACATTCAACTCTCTGGGACCCCATTTAAGGTTTTCTTGGCAGAGACACCAGAGTGGTTTGCCATTTCCTTCTCCAGCTTTTTATATAGATGAAGAACTGAGGGAGAGTTAAGTGACTTGCCCAGGGTCACCCAGCTATTAAGTGTCTAAGGGCAGATCTGAACTCAGGAAGGTGAGTCTTTGGGGCAACTAGGTGGCTCAATGAATAAAGGGTCAGCCCTGGAGAGGAGAGATCCTGGGTTCAAATTTGACCTCTGATACTTCTTAGCTGTGTGACCCTGAGCAAGTCACTTATCGCTCTTCTGCCTTGGAAGCAACACTTAACATTGATTCTAAGGCAGAAGAGAAGTTTAAAAGGAAAAAAAGAGAGACTTGCTGATTCCAAGGGCAGGGCTCTAGCTGGCTGTACCCATACCCATCTATCTATCCACACAGGTGAGTATTTGTGCATTTGCTTATAGACATGCATATGCATATATGTGGATTTTATGTGTACATGCACATATGAGCATATCCATCCTGAATATCTGCATATGCATTGGAGTCAGAAAGCCCCGAGTTCAAATGCTCCCTTAAGCCTACTAGCGGTCTGACTCTGGGCAGTTTACACACACACATATTCTGCCCACAGCGTGTATCTGTGCGTGTACATACATGAATATGTGGTAAATGGATTCCTTTTGGTCCAGGGCTGAAATTTCGTCACTCGGGATTCACTCACCCTTCTACGGTTTCTGGTTTTAGAGAGCTGTCGGAGCGCCGAGCTCTGCCGGGATTCCCCGGATCTACGGGCGCTCTAGGTCTGAAGGAGGACCTGGCTCGGAGGCCAGCACGATCTGCTCCCGGCCTCGCTGCCCCGCTTCTAAACCCAATAGCTCTCGCGCTAATGAATCCTCCCGCGGGGGGCGGGGTCAGGCAGGGCGGGGCAGAGTGGCCCTGGGAGGAGTGACTCACCGTCATTGATCTCCACTTCGTAGGGCGAAGGCCTCCTCTTGACGCGATTGTTGCTGGTGAACACGGGGAAGGGGTCCGGCTCCCCGAAAAACCCGCTGTCAGGAAGAGAAGGAAGGGGCGGAGAAGCGGGGTCAGCTAGGAGGCTGCCCCCGCGCCAGCCTGCTCACCTTCCGCGTAAAAGTAGGACCGCCGCAGCCGCCGGGGCCGAGAGGGCGTGCACTAAAGTTGGGCTCCAAACCTCCAGGGCTCTTTCGGGATGAGTCTAGGGTCAGCGAGGACCCCCAGGAAATCCAGGGCCCTCTCGCAGCAGACTTGAGTCGAGAAAGGGGTAAGGGAGAAGGGCGCGCGCGCCCACACGCAAGTCCACACACAGTGGAGGGCTGGGGTCAGGCAGGGGAAGGGGCCGGAGGTCTATTAACTCCAGTAGCCCGGACAGGGCAGAGTTCTGTCCAAGAGCTCTGTCTGACGGAAAAGGAGGAGGGGAAAGAAGAGGAGGAGGACAAGTTGGAAGGAAAAGAGGAAGACGAGGAGGAGGAGGTGATGGTGGAGGCAGTAACATCTCACACATGCACACTGGGCCTTCCTCTGTCCCCAGCATCTTATATCTCGCTCTCTTCCATCACAGAGACAGTCGGGACAGATCAGATCAGGAGGGATGAGAGAAACCTTTTGGAATAGCAGACAGAGGAAATGAGCCTCGTACAGACAGACGGATGGACACAATGAAATGAAACAGGTTGGCAAAGACAAACCGACGGAACTCCAACAGGCAGAGATCCGCTGAGAGCCAGATACGCACCAAGAGAGACCCAGAGACCCAGACAGAAAAAGACAGCGACAGAGATGTGGTCAGAGAGACAAAGATACAGAGAAGGAAGAAGGGCAGGAGGGGCACAAGGAAAGGAGACAGAGAAATCGACCACAGGGAGGGGTGGGGAGGAGAGTGTCTTCGAGCAGGGTCTGAGGAAGGTCAGCCACTAACTCAGAGTGGACAGAAGCAAAGACGAGGACAGGCTGACAAGCCGATCTCCTTTGCTTGCCTTTCTACACACTCACAACCACATGCATAAACACAGACATAAATGCATGGATCTGAACACACAGAACCAATAATGCCGTGCCCTCGTTCCTACAGCAGTAATGACGATAACAATTTCAAGAGCTCGATCTCCCTTACGTAAGGGACACACATGTTGCCAAAGAGCGAGGCAACGCACCTTCCCATAACTCACACGGGCTCAATCCCCGCAGAGCTCTGCTGGGCTGGTGGGATCCTCCTCCCCTCTCCAAAACACACATTCTGCCACAACCCGATCCCTCTCCTGCTCCCCTCGCCCTCGCCCCTAGCCCCCCATCTTGGTCTCCATTCTCACCTACGAGTCCCCACCTCACATCTCGGTTCCCTTCCCCACATCCCAGACTGCATTCCACTCTCCCGGTCCCCATCTTCACAAGAGGATCCCCATGCCGGACCCACAGCCCACCTCCGGGTTCACAAACCTGCTGAGCGAGGCAAGCGGCTGTCCAAGACCATAGAGCATGGCTCTGCCGGCAGCGGCTGCGGCCGCCTGTCCCGGGAGCGGGGTGGGGCTCAGCTGCACCATGCGACCGTCGCTGGGGGGCTCTGCTGGGGCTGATGCCGGAGCCGGGGCGGGGACGGGTGGCCGACACAGCTCCGTGGTGGGCACCCTCTGGCGAGCCTCTGCGTCTCGGCCCTTTAAGTCGCGGGCGCCGCCCCCTGGGCCGCGGCGGGGGGCCAACTCGATGACGGGGGGGTCGGGGGCCGGACGGCCGGTCTCCTTGGCAACGCCGTTGAGGAGGAGGAGGTGTGGGGGGGGCCGCGGTGGCTCCATGCGAGACTCGGACTCAGGCTCAGGCTCGGAGCCACCACCCCCGCCGCCGCCTCCGCTAGTCCCGGGGGCTGCATCCCGCGGGGGGTCATTGGGGGGCAGCTCAGCTGGCTGCCGCTCCATCATCCTGCAGAGACACAGACAGACAGGCAGACACACGCGAACGGACAGACAGACGGACAGTCACACGGACGGACACGCAGCGCCCGCAGGCGGGGACAGGAAGCGTGGGGACCCGGGGAGGGGGCGGGGGCGGGGGACAGAGGCAGGGAGGGGGAGACACGAGGAGGGGGAAAGAGACGACCAGAAGAAAGAGGATTTATTTATTTATTTATTTAACAGGAATAAAAGGAGAAGAGCCAGAGAGGGAGAAAAAAAATGGAAAAGATTAATTCTCCCCAGAGGCGCAGGGTCCGGCCTGGAGCCCTAGAGGGAAAGGGTGGAATGGGGTAGAAAAACGGGTACACAGCCTTCTTTGCCTGCCTTCCTCTCCCTCGGCTCCCTTTACCCCACTTCCCTCCTCTTCATTCCTCTCTCCCCCTCCCTGCCCTCCCTCTTCTTCCTTCTCCCTTCCCCCAATTCCCTAATCCCTTTCTCCCCTCTTTCCCCTTCTCCCACTCTGCGGATCCCGTCGGCTTTCCACCTTCTCCTGGGGCCTGGGAGGGGGGGGGGGCGGGGGGGAGGCCTCGAACAGAGAATCAACCGAGGATGAACAGTGGAGGGCGCAGCTAAGAGGGAAAGAAGAATCCCCACACTTTAATCCCTCAATTCGATCCATTCTCCCTCCCGCCAATACCTCTTTCCCTACCCTCCTCCCACCCGCAAATATGGCCCCACGGAGGACAAGGTGAGGTGATGCTAGATTGGGGCACTCACATTTAACTGTGGCCGTGTCCTTGCCTGAGGGCAAAGGGGAGTGGGGAGAGATTGTTCCCATTATTCTAAGACTAACACCCACCCGAAAATAAACAAAATAAAAATAAAACAACCAATACGGTGGAGAGAAAAGGAGGGTCCTTTTTAGCTGATGGGGACTCTGGTTCACTGTCAGCCCCTCCTTCGAGGAGGTAGCCGCAGGCCTGACTCTTCAGCATGCGAACTCCCTTTTTAAGGGCGCTCCAGAGATCCAAATGCGCACTGCTGAATCAGAGGGCACAGGGTCCGAGGTCTGGGAGCCCTCCTGTGTCCTCATCCGCTAACGGGTGCTGGCTCCTGCCTCTTCGCCCTCCCACCCACCGCGCGCCTGGCTGGTCCAGACCAAACCCACTGGGGGACCCGAGCCCGAGTGTCGGCCTGGACTGGCACAATAGCAGCACGCCACTGCCCATGACCCCGTGCGTTCGAAACGTGATTCGGAAAACCCCGAACCAGGTGTAGGACGGGATCTCCAGTTTCAAACCGACCTTGAGATGGCGGGTAGGAGCGGAAGCTGCTAGACAAGGACCCTCCAGGTTGGCTTTAGGGCACAGAATTCCAAGCCCCGCCTCCTCCAGAGACCGGGAGAGGGTGGAGAAGGCCGGGTAGGAAAAGGCCCGAAGCTAGCTGCCAGAGCCCCGGATTCGAACCAAGCGGGACCAGGCTGGCACGGAAAACTGGCAACGAAAGCGTAGGACACGCCCTTGCCTTGGGCTCGGAGACGAATCCCTTGGACTCTGGGTCGCTCAACCCTCTTCTTCCCCCTCACAAACACCCTCCAGCGGGACACGTCAGTGCCTGGGAAGGGAATGCTAAAGGTCCCCAAGATGGGGGAGGGGACGGGAATCCCCCAGGCACGCGACTGCCAGGAGCTTCCAAGCTTAACGCTGAGAAATCACCCCTGAAAACGGAATCTCCCGGAAAGGCCCTTTCAGCTACTGGACTTGGAGGAGGCTGTGAGCCCTTGGGCCGGGCCGATCGCCTCCCAGGCGAGCCTCCTCTTGTCCTTTAAGAAAATGGGGTAAGGTCCCTGGCAGAAGGGGGGCGGGGAGGGAGGGGATATAGGGGAAGTTTTGTTAGCCTGAAGAATAGGGGGAGAGAAATGGGAGATTGCGGTTCTCGCAGGGAAAGGAAGAACGACAGATCGTTGACACTGGAAGTGGCCAGAGACACTTGGTTTTCGAAGGCCAGCCGCCCTGTGCGACCCTGCCCCGCTTAGCTCCGAGCTGGCTCCGCCCTGCCTAGCGCTGAACTGGTCTACCAGCCTCCGGGGCCGGGCCTGCCTCGCAAGCGACAGACTGAGGCTGCCTGCCCAGCTCGTCTCCCTAGAGCTGGGGGTCTCTTCAACGTGTTCTCCAGGGAGCCAGACTTCCCAGCCCTGGCCCTACGGGCGCCTTCGTTCTGCATTTAAAGGACAGGCCTTCCCATAAATAAGTCTGTCCCAAACGGACTTTGTTGAATCTTGATCGGGTGAAAGTAAAAAACAAAATTCAAAACCCCGAAAATAAAAGGAAAACCCGGGCCGTCCGGCAGGCAGCACATTCGGCAGAAACCCTTAGCTTTCCAGGCTTGTCTCGGAAGCTTCCGGAGACAATGGCCGGGGTCAGATAAACTCCTACATCCCCGGCGGGCAAGCAAGGGAGGAAGCAGCTGGTGCTAAAGACCCTCGTGGCCTAAGAGAGCCCAAACACACCTTGGCACTCCGGGGTGTCCAGACTAGGCTGGGTGAGGCCCGGGCTCCGGGGAACGGAAAAGGGAAAGAGGTGCCCTGCGCTCTCTAACTTCCCAGACTAGTCTCGGCAGAGGTCTTCCCCTGTAGGGGTGAACGGTCTAATTGGCTGTTGTAGGCAGCGCAAATCCAGGGAGATTCAGGTTTTTAGCCCCCCAGTTCCACCCACGGCCTCCTCTCCCTCCCCTCCCCCACACTGGGCAGTTTCCCGGCCTCCTTAGGCTCCTAGGGCCCCAAATGCCGGATGGTGGCTTGGTCCAGCTCGCTGGACTGGCAAACACGAGTTGGAAGGGCAGCTTGGCTCTAATTCGAACAGTGGAGAAGGAGAAGAGTTTCCTGATTTTTATTTTAAAGGGGACAATGCCGGGCCGGGTAGGGACAGCGGGAGTGCAGCTCGAAATAACCATAACCATGAGGTGTTCGGACATAGCAAGAAAAACTCCCCACGACAATCATCTTAATGCCAATTCAACAAAGAAGAAGAAGAAACCCTAAAGGGCTTTCCGCACAACAACCCTTTGCCATTGAATGTTCAAGGACTTAAACACCGCTTAGGAAAGAGAAAACTGAGGCTCAGGGGGGCAACTGGATCAAATAGTCATACAACCCAAAAATGCATTAAAGGAGAGCTTTCAACCACGGCTCCCAGGGCGAGTCTACAGTTCTTTCCATTCACACCTCCCCCTTTGTGCTCCTCCTAATGACATCCAGGCATCATCATCTCCCATAACCATTGTCTTCTATGGACATTAAATGTCTCTCTGGCACCCTGTTTAGCATCAAGAGCCTGGGAATCAATCCCAGCTCTGCCATTATTGCCTTTGTGACCTCAGTGGCTCAGTTATTTCACCTCCTTCATCTATTTCCTCATTTAGAAAATGAAGGGGCTTAAAGTCTCATAAGATGCAAATGCCTGATCTTTTTCTGTGCCTTGGAGGGCAGCAGACCCAGTCTTGCCACCCAGCTCTTACTGCCCTGTACACTCAGCCTTTGCCCAATAAGCACTTGTTGAGGGAATGACTTATTGGATATGTGACCTTCGACAAGTCTCGTCCCTTATCTGGATCTCCATTTCCTCATCTATAAAATGATGTGGCTTGGCCATGACCATCTCTAAGGCTGAACTTATAAATATTTGTGTCACCTCTTCCTCTCCCACCCTCAAGACAGTCAATTTCTTGAGGAAGGGTCTCCTTTTTACTGATTGATCTTCACTCAAGGAATGTTTTTGTTTTTGTTTGTTTTGTTTTAGTAAACCATTTAGTTTAAATTCTGCAAAATGTCTTCCTCCTAAAAAAAATTTTTTTTTCTATAGTGCTTGCCAACCATCCTTTCAGGTAAGTGGGAAGGTTTAGTCTCTTATCCACCTTCCACCTGATGGCTTGACCTGCCCATGGTCACACAGATAGGAAGAGTCAGAGCCAGGATCCAAGCAGCTGCACCGAGTTCTACTGCACTGTCTAGCTCCTGGTTTAGACATCTACCCGGTTCCCCTCCCCAGAGCTGAGCAGCAGGGCACCCACGAGATGCCAGAAAGGGACAGCACTGACCAGTGAGGAAGAGCAGGCTGGGATCTTAACACCAAATATGAATCAGATAAAATAAAACAGCAAAGACACCTCCAACCTCTGCTCAATGACTAGGATACTAATGACAGGGCAGTGGAACCTCCAAAACATCTGCCTCTCCTAAGGCAGAGTACCCAGTGACCTCTGAGGCTGGGTTTCCTAATATAGCTTTGGCCCAAAAGTTCTGTGCTGGCCCCACACCAGCACCCTCATCCGCTTAATCCGCTTAATTTAATCTAAATTTCAGAAATCGTATATATCATTTCTGAAGTTGAGATTATATATATTATATAGAGCAAATATATAGATAGCAAATAATAGTGGGTCTACCAAAGCATTAGAGGCTCTGCAAGGCCTTGGGGTACCTCATTCCAGGAAGCTTTCTCTAATCCAGGGGCAACTGCAAGTGTTGCAGTCTCCTCACACCTCCCGACTTTCCCCCAAGTCCGGTGATTTGGATGCCCGCCTTTCTGACCCTAAGGGTGGAAACTCCTTGAGAACCTGACCATGCTTAGTTTTCTTTATAATTCCAGAGGCACCACAGGAACCTAGGGGCTTAATAAACATTTCTTGAACTAAATTGAATTTTTACAAAAGAGTAAACTGAGGGAACCTAAAGGAAGAAGTGATTTGTCCAAAGTCACACAGCTAATCAATACCCAAGTCAGAAACAAATCCTTCAAGCCCTGACCATTATCATCTTCATGACCGTCCTCATTTGCCAGCACCACCACCAACCAACATCCTTGACTGCCATCTTTCCCCGTGGTTGTTGCCACCGCAGCGGCCACTATCCTCATCCCGCTCTTAGACTCCTTCATTTGGGATCAGATCTCCCTCAGTTGTCAGCGCTCTCACACTCATTTCCCTGCGATTGAATGTTTTATTGCCGCCTCCTATTCCCCAGGAGGAGAAAAGCTTTTTAAGACCAAGAGTCGTTTTGCGTTCTTTTAATTTTGTGTAGCTATTGCCAGGTCAGTGAAAGCGCTGAAAAAAATATCTTTGGAATTGGTTGGAATCCCAGCCCGGGACTGATTAGACCCTCTCTGATCCCCCTGGGGTAATGGCCCCCATCCTGAAACTGCTCTGTATAAATACTATATGTTATCGTCTGGTCCCTCCTGAGTCGGGGAAAGATTTTCTCCTATCCTGCTTCCTTTCCGGAGTCAAAGAGCCCAGAAAGGTGGTCCTGAGCACTGCCCTTCCTAGCCATTCGGGCTCCCATCTTAAGGCCCCGAGAGCTTCTCGGTCTACGGCTGCCCCTCCCAACACACAGACACAGGCATACCGTCCCAACATGCCCCCCAACTCCAGCTCAAATGCGGTCCAACTCACCTGGGGCATATTTAAAGGGGCAGGCTCCTAGCTGTAGGTTCTCCACCTTTCCCCACTGTGGGGGGCGGGCCGGTAGCGGGAAAGAACTAGCCGGGGTCCTTGGTCTCCACCTCCCTCTCTGGAAAGCAGTGGCAGCGGCCTACTCCAGCGCAGCCTGCCAGGCAAGCCGAGGCGGAGAGGGCCAGGAGATTCCAGGAAAGATGGGGGAGAAAGGGG
The DNA here is from genome assembly GCF_027887165.1 of Monodelphis domestica. Classification (NCBI taxonomy): domain Eukaryota; kingdom Metazoa; phylum Chordata; class Mammalia; order Didelphimorphia; family Didelphidae; genus Monodelphis; species Monodelphis domestica. Next base: position 30,693,918 of record NC_077228.1, on the reverse strand, counting down.
GAGGAGAGAGACAGAGAGAGAGAGAGAGAGAGAGAGAGAGAGAGAGAGAGAGAGAGAGAGAGAGAGAGAGAGAGAAAAGTCAGTCTCTCTGCCGGTTTTCCACGTGTCCCCCCTCCAAGCCCCAGGGATCTGGACGGATGTAGAAAACCCGCCCCATTGGGCAAAATCCCGCTTCCAGGGCTAGAGTATGAGGGAGAAGACCCTTTGGGGCTCCTGGGCATACGGATCCCACAAACCTTTCTAGCCCTCACCAATAAGAAACAGCAGCACCTCCCACCCTGGTGACACCCCCACCTGCACGGTCTCCGCTAGAAGCCTCAGTGCCCCCGGTGGCCTAGGGTCCAGAGGGCCCAGCCAAGTCTAGCCAGGGACCTGTGCTGCCCTGACTCAGCCTGCCTCCGAAGGATGGGTCCCTCTTTGTGTATCTGGCTTCGAGAGCTGTGCAAGGCAACTTCGAGAGCCCAGTCCCGGGCTGTCCAGGGATCAAGCGCCCGCTAAGAGAAGGCCCAGGGAAACCCTGCGGTAGCCGCTAAAACCTGGATGGTTGGGGCAGATCGCGGTACAGACAGGGGAAACGAGATCTCTCAGGCCGGGAAAGGAACTGAGACTGGACCCGGCGTCCCTCTCTGAAGAAGCCCTGAGAGGTGCGGCTTTAGTTTAGTCCTCTGCGGACTCAGTAAGAGCGCCACCCGCCAGGAGCTGGGGGTAGTTTCTGCCCCAAATCAAGCCAAGCCTCTTCAAGCGCCGGAGACCCGAGGAAGGTTCCGCTGCCTGGTAGCGCACTGGGTCAGGATTTGGGCTTTTCCTATGCGAGGCTCCTATGGGAGGATCTAGACAGGAACCATCATCCCCCTGTATGGAGCGCTTTCAGGTTTGCAAAGCGCTTTCCTCCCAACACTGAGGTCAATTTTCCGATACTTCCTCTTCCCTCCCTAGTCTATCCGCGTCCCCAGTTAGGAAAATTCCCCAAACGAAAACGAAAAGAACCGTGCGAATCCAACTGCGGAGAAGCCCGCCTTGGAGGCAAGGGCGTCTTCTCCTACGGTGAGAAGTGGAGGGTTGGGCGGGTGGAAGCCATTGCCCGCATTATCTCGGGCGAAGGGGGTGGGGGGAGCCTAGCCTGCTGCGGAGAGACAAGGTCTTTATTTTATTGGAAGCCTAAAGGTGGCCATGGCTCAGAACCTCGGGATAATTCAGAGGGTCTCCTCCTTACACCTGTGCAAGCACTGCCTTGCAGGAAAAAAAAAAAATCTAGGTCATTCTTCCCGGATTTTCCCAAGGAGATTATTCTCTCTGGCTCCGGTTTCACACGAAATATGGGCTAGGCTGGGGAAGGAAGCTCTGCTCTCGTACGCTGATCCTCCGGTTCTGCCTCGGATTCGTTTACGAATCTCCCCTAAGCCTAGCCAGAGACCCCTCCCTCTTTGATGTTGGTCCCGGCTCCAGGCAGAAAGGGCGGCCCGAGAGGAAGCGGAGCCTCCCTTCACTGCGGAAAAGGAATCCGGGAGAACGATCTCGTGGCACAAAGCGCTTTGTCTCTGATCAGACTGGGGCCTAGGACTCAACTCCCTTTACGCCCCCCACCCCCGAGGATTGAGAGGGGAGGGAAAAAATCAAAGTGTTCCCAAGTTTTCGTTTTCCTCTGGAAATGAAAATTCCCGACTAATTGGCAATGAAGTGGCGGCCTCTGCCAGGAAGCCGAGGCGCCGCTATCTCTGACTTGCCCTCAGTTTCGGAGGCGGATATTTCCATCGCGGAGTTCGGGCTACCGAGGATGGCAAACTTGGGGCGGGATGGGGTGGGGGTGAGGAGGCCCGAGTGGGAAAAGACCTTTGGCCAAGGCTGCTGGTGCATTACATTGGGCCGGAGGTATCCCAGGATGCAGTCCAACAAGCCAAAAAGACCTGAAATAGACAAGCCCCGAAACTGACTAGCTGGAGGAGGAGGTCCAAAGCCTGGAAAAGCGGAAGGGAGGATAGGAGGGGTGGGGGTCCTGCAGGTCTGGGCTAGGCTTGCTGTGAAGCGTCCGGCAGACTCCAGGAGTGGAGTGCTCTGCAGGAGAGAGGAGGGAAGCACTCCTACCTGGCCCTGGTCCCCTTCTGTCAAATCTGCCCCGCCCCAGCCCGCAGCCAAGGGCCCCGCCACCCCCTCCGGAAAAGGACGAATACCAAGGCACTGCCCATCCACTGGGCGTCCGACACTCCGAGCTGCCATCGGTCCCCCAGGAAACCATGGTCGGGAATAAACCAGGAAGCCCAGCGAGGTGCCCTGGACCACCCGGCCCAGTGCTCTCTCTCTCTCTCTCTCTCTCTCTCTCTCTCTCTCTCTCTCTCTCTCTCTCTCTCTCTCTCACACACACACACACACACACACACACACACACACACACACACACACTCACTCACTCCACAGACTCGCAACCCGATTCTGAGGAGGACTCCCCAGGTTCTAGCCCGGCCAAAACCCCGAGCCCACGGTCTAGCCCAGCGACTCAGAATACACACGATCCGCTACACAGTCACACAGACCCACAACCCGACGGCTCAGCTACTCTGGCCGGAGCACACACCCAGGTGGTCACACACACAGACAACCCAGACCCATGGCGGTGGCAACGAGAGGGCTCGGCCCGGCTGATTCCCCGCACACACAACCCCCTCACAAACCCACACTGCCACAACCTGGACGCACACACACAACAAGGAGGAAGAAATAAACACCAACCAGCGCCTTGCGCATTTCTGTATATTGCGTAAGAAAAAAAGGGGAAGGAAGGAAGAGGGTCTGGGAGGCGGGGGCCCGGTGGATGGGGGGCGGGGTGGAGGGGGGGGCGGCGGTTAAAACACATACACCATCGAAAGGAAGCTGGGAAAATAGCCCGGGTGCAGATTGAGGAATAGAAGGAAGGGGTGAGGGAGAAGGGGGGGGCCGTCGGCGTGGGGGTGTCTGGGGCTCCTCGGAAGAATAAAGGCACGGGTGGGCTACTCACCGTTCTGCGCGGCGGAGCCATTTTCCGGCCTATTCGCTGGCGCGTCCCCCTCCCTCGGCCGGCCTCCCTCCCCTGGCTGCCCCCCCCTCCCGCCCCCGCCCCTGCGCGTCGCGGCGCTGGTGGCTTTGCCACATCCACATTCGCTCTAATCCCACCTCACGTCCCCTTCCTACTTAGCATGGCGGGCGGAGCGGGCGGGCGAGCGGGCGGGCTGCCCATGTGCGCGTCCAAGATAAGGCGCCGCCGCGGGCCCGCCGGCCCCTGATAAGCGCCGTGGCCCATTACGGGCCGAATGATTCATTAGACTTTGGCAATTTCATCCAAGGGGAGCGGAAAATGAGTGCAGGGCGGTGCGCGGAGGGGGCCCGGGCTTTTCCAGAGGACCTCGAAGCCCAGAACTCTGGTGTCCTCGACCCCCGCCCTACTCAGCATCCTGCGCCTAGAGGCCTGGGCCGCCACCAGCACCACCAATTCTGCTCCTGCAGCCACCCCCTTCTGAGTACAGACAGAACAGTCACCGAGTCTCTAGAGGCCATTCCTGAGCCCCAGGAAAAGCCTAGGACGGGGGCGAGCAGAGCGTCAAGGACTCTCAGGGAACCCGCCCGGGCGGGAGGCGGGGGTGGGGGGTGGGGGGTGTCCTAGGGCTAAACCACGCCCCAGGAGCCCCAGGGCTTGGGGCAGTCAGAGGTAGGGAAGCCCTTAGCAGCTCAGACAGACACGAGTCAGGGCTCCAGAACCAGGAGAGGTCTGCAGACCGTGGGCAGGCGGGGGAACTGGTGATTCAGGAGATGCTGAGACAAGTCCTCGAAGCCCCCTGCCCCGGAAACTTCTTAGGAGGCTGCCCCACTGTATTACTGAAGAGGGAACTTTGGAGATGCAGGGCCCCGAGGAGGCGGCCAGGCCGAGGCCACCCACAACTCTGGGACCAGCAGCTAGACTAGGTCAGGCACAGAGGTCAGGTTCAGCACCGGGAGACTGAGGCAGGAGGCTAGGAAAGTGGTGGCAGACGGAGCTTCTTATTGCTGCCTAGCTGATCCCAGCCAAGGTGCCGCCGACCGCCAGAATGCTTGATTGACTGCTTGGATGGCGGTTTGTCGGTCAGGTGGGCTGGCGAGTCAGTGGATTGGTGGGTCCGTTTATTTTGCTCCAGGGGCACCTGAAGACTCTCTACTGAGTCAAAGGAGGCTGAACTCTCCGCTGGTGCTAGAAGAAACCACATAGAGCAAAGTAGGGTTCCCAGAAGGCCAGAGAGACTGGGCCAACTGTGAGCAAGTAAGCTAGCAGGCTGCATTTGACCACAAATAGTTCCATTTGCTGAGCAAAGAGACTGGTCAGTCCAGTCCAATCCAATCCAAATCCAATTCACACTAGCAGGCATTTATTTTTTATCCCCTGGTGAGCTGAGGGCTGGGGATGCAAAGACAAACAGGAAACCAGTCCCCTGCCTTCTGGGCGCTTGTATAACTCTAGGGATGTCCGAGGCTTTCCTGAAGACCTTCTCTTTTGACCTTTCAACCCTTGGGGCTAGTCATCCTCCACTCCCCCCCCCCCAGGCCCTTTCTTGGAATGCAAGCTTTGGAAGCAACCTGTTAGGGTCTCCTGTGTAGATGAAATGAACCCAAGTCACCCTAAGGCTTAAGGAGAAATTTTCTAGTATATTCTAAAACTAGTATGTGTTTTACTAGTATATTATTAGGAAAGTGTTGGTTAAGTAGATCTGATCAGGAAACAGGATGCTCTTGAGTTCTGTGCCAATTCACCCACCCGAGTCTTTCTCTTGCACCATTGGTTCTGCCCCAGTTTTCCTTGTATTGTAGGATTGTAGACTTGAAGCTAGATGGGACCTTGTGGAGTCTAACCTCTCATTTTACAAAAGAGGAAACTGAGGCCAGAAAGGTTAAGTGCCTGGATTAGAGCCACAGAGTTAATAAGTGCTTGAGGCAGGATTCAATCCTGGTCTCTCCTGATTCCAAGTCCACTGCTTCTGGTTTGCACTCTTTGTGGGGATGGAGGGGAAGAGTAAGACCAACATTGACCATGTCCCACCTGAGGCAGGAAGTAAATCTAATCAGAGGAAGGTATCTGGAGTGCTTGGCTGAACTGAAAGAATGGGACAAATATCCATCATTATTCATCATATAAGATGGGATGTGCTGGACCCGTCTTTTCATTGGCATGGGGAATTCTTGATGAGGAAACTCCACCTGGGCTACATTGCATCTAGGTCTTCAAGTCTCAAAAAGTCACCGGAGGCACTATAAATGACCTGTCCACTCAAGGGACAGCCAGATGGCCTAGCCAGGAGATAGAGCTCCAGGCCTGGAGTCAAAAGGACCTGGATTCAAATATGGTCTCAGACATTTCTGAGCTATGTGACCCTGGGCAAGTCACTTAACCTCATTTGCCTAGCCCTTGCCCTTCTGTCTTAGAGCTGTTAAGAGAGTAATTTAAAAAGAGTAATCCCATCTCCTCCAGAAGATGGACCCTTGGGGTAGCATCCCCACTCTCCCCATAATTGGTCCTAGGCTGCCTACAAAAATGCCCTATCCTAACCCTGTCTCATTCACCCTTAAAACAGCATTGCAATCCAACTGTCTGTGCTTCCTTATATCTCTGTCTTTCAGAGGCTTGAAAAAGCCATTTACAGTCAATGCCTCCACTTTCTCTCTTTTCAGGCTCTTCCAAAATCTGCAATATGACTTCCAAGCTCATCATTCAACTAAAGCTGCACCTTCCAAATTTACCCAATTTTTGATCTCCCAATTGTCAAATCTAATGACCTTTTCTCAATCCTCATCCTTCTTGACCTCTCTACAGCTTTTGACACTAGTGATCACCCTTTTCTCCTATATAGTCTCTCATTTCTAGATGTTTGTTTTTTTAAACCCTCACCTTCCATCTTGGAATCAATTCGGTGTATTGGTTCTAAGGCAGAAGAGTGGTAAGGCTAGGCAATGGGGGTTAAGTGACTTGCCCAAGGTCACACAGCTAGGAAGTATCTGAGGCCAGATTTGAACCCAGGAACTCCCCTGTCTCCAAGCCTGGCTCTCAATCCACTGAGCCACCCAGCTGCCCCATTCCTAGGTTTTTATAACATAGCTCTCCTGACTCTACCCTTACCATCTGTCGCTTTTCAGTTTCCTTTCCTTTCCTGGATGTTCATCCAGCTCATGCTCACTAACTTTGGGAGTACCCAAGTGTCTGGGATTGACCTGCTTTTCTCCCTCTCTGTTATTTCATTTGATCTCGTCGGCTCCCATGAATTCAACGATTCTCAGATCTATTGTCCAGCTCTCACCTCTCTTCTGGTTTCCAGTCTCATATCACCAACTGCCTAGTGGACATCTCGGACTTAACAGGTCTAAAACAAAATTCATGATCTCGCTTCGTCCAGATCTCCCTGTTATCATCAAGAGATGCCACCAGCCTTCCAGCCACTAACCCTTTGCCCTGATGTACACTCACCCACCCCCCTGTCTAATCTGTTGCTAAGTGTGATTATTTCTACCTCACAATATCTCTTGTATTTCTCCTTCTCTCCCTCCACTCATATATCTGTCATCCTAGTGCAGACCTTTATCATATTTCACCTGCAATAACCACCTCAAGTCTCTATTTTAGATCAGCCTTCACTCAGCTGTCAAAGTGATCTTATTGAAGGGGTTTGGCCATTTCTAGGCCCAAATAGAGATTCCTCTAATTGTCTTTTTTTTAAACTCTTACCTTCTGTCTAAGACCCATATGGTATATTGACTCCAAGGCAGAAGAGTGACCAGGGTAAGGCAATGGGGGTCAAGTGACTTGTCCAGGGTCACATAGCCAGAAGGATTTGAACTCGAGTCTTTATGATGCCAGTCCCTGAGCTCTGGACATTGTGGCAGTTTGATCCCAGCTATAATTTCCTGCCTTTTCATTAGCTGTCTTACATCTCCTTGACTCTCTAGCATCCCTGATTTTTATTAAGACAATTCAGGGCATCACATAAGTGAAGCAGCTAGGTAGCACAGAGGATAGAGTACCAGGATTGGAGTTCAGAGGAGCTGGGTTCAAATCTGGATTCAGACAGTTCCTAGCTGTGTTATCCTGGGCAAGTCACATCATCCCAACTGCCTAGCCCTTGCCACTCTTCTGTATTAGAATTGATAGAAAGTCAGAGGTTTTTTTTTCTAAAAAGACTCAGTTCAGGGGTGGAGTTGACATGGGAGAATAGAAAGAAGTATATTCCAGTTCCTCCAATACAGTCTTTCCACAGAAATCTAGGAAACACACCAGACTGAGTCCTGATGGAGAAAACCAAGAAAAATTATGAGACATTTTTCTAGCTAAGGTCGGTACAGAGAAACAGAGAGATCTGCAGTCAGTGGGGATGGAGTCTGGCCGGAAACTTGCCACATGATTCGGAACACAGGAACAAGGACCAACTGATGACTTTGTTGTTCACTCTCCAGTTCTGGGTCACAGATTCAGTATGGGCAAAGAAGAATGGTAGCTAGGGTGTTCTAGCTATGTACAAAACAAAAAAAGATTCAGAAGCAAGTGATAATAACTATGTGGACCAGGAACAGAACAGGGATTCCATTCTAACCCCCAGCCTAAACTAAGGACTACAGGGGAATAATCAGGACAGGAATCCCAGGCCAAAAGGGAGCCTACAATCTGAACAACAGAACTTCCCAGTTAGCTAACTGTGGCTGTGCCCAGCAGCAGTCTCCTGGAATATCTAACCAGGGGCAAGCCCATAGTCATGTTGCTCAGATCCAAACTTAGGTCAGAAACCAAAAGCACTGAGATCAGGAGTTCAGTGAGCTGTCTTTGTCCCAGATCGAATCACTCTGGGAGCACTCAAAGCTTGCAAGTCCCCAGCCTGTGCTATTCCTAAGATCCTGAATAACATAATGCTCAAGACTCCCAAGAAAGCAGCAGAGTTCAATTATTCGCCTTCCCAAAATACACAAACCTTAGACCCAACAAAAAGCTCAAAGCCAAAAAGTGCATTAGAAGAATGAGCAAGCAAAAAAATAATTTCACCATAAGGAGTTATTATGGTCATAGAGAAGGTTCAACACACCCACCCAGAAAAAGAGAATGACTCCAAAACATCTACAGGCAAGGACTCAAAGAGAAGACAGAGAACCAGCAAGACCCCAAGCAAAGAAGGAGGGATGTATAGGATGATTATTGATAGTTTGAATAATGAAGGAAGAAAAGTGAAGAATTCCTAGAAAATAGGGGGCGTTGTCACCTTCTTTATGTTGGGGGTGGGGTAATTTAGGGTGAGGTTTGGGACTGGAGGAAAAAGAACAAGATTCAGGGCAAGCCCTGTGGGGGATCATCAGACAGCATGTAATAAATGGATCTCATACAAATGGAACAATGAGGACTGATAGAGTTCAGAGAATAGAGGCAACCTGCTAATTTTGAGTGGTCTGGAGAGACTTCTTAGAGGAAACACTTTGATCTATGCCTTTTGGCCCAGGAGAAAAAAGTGTCACCTGATGTGGTAGCACATATCTGTAATTCAAGTTACCAGGAAGGCTAAGGCTAATGGATCTTATGAGCTCAGGAGTTCCGAGTTGCAGAGGAACATTCCATTTGAGTGTCTGAATATTAGAATTAACAAACAGAAGCTAATGATTCCATGAGATTATCAAGAAATAGCAAAACAAAGTGAAATGACTGAAAAAAAAAAATAGAAGAAAACATAAGGTATCTCATCGCAAAAATGACTGACCTGGAAAACAGATCAAGGAGATAATATTTAAGGATTAATTGGATACTTGAAAGTCAAGGGAAAGAAAAAGTCTAAACACCATATTTCAAGAAATAATAAAAGAAAGCTGCCTATATCTCTTAGAACCAAGGGTTAAAGTGAGAAAAGAAAGATAAAGATGAAAACAATCATAAGACACTAAATAAAGATAAACTGTTGACATTCTAAGAAGGAGATATGTAAATGTCTGCTCTGAACCCTGTTATCATTAGAGCCCAGAAGTGCAGTCTAATTATACCAACAGCCTATGAGTGGTTCTATTATGTCTTTTTTTTAAAATCCTTACCTTCCATCTTAAGAGTCAATACTGTGTATTGATTCCAAGGCAGAAGAGTGTTAGGGGCTAGGCAATGGGGGTTAAGTGACTTGCCCAGGGTCACACAGCTAGAACGTGTCTGAGGTCAGATTTGAACCCAGGACCTCTCTCTGGGCCTGGTGTTCAGTCTATTTAGCCACTTAGCTATCCCCAGTTCTGTTGTGTTTTGATGATCTTAAAACAAAAATGGAAAGCAAAGGGGAAGGGAGAAGAATGTGAAAGAAAATTATCTCATATTTTTAGGATGTGCAAGTAAAAATCCAAAAAACAAGAAAGAAGGGGAGGATCTCATTCTTATCTGAACTTGTTCAAAGGAGTAAAGAATATACACACACAGTCAAGTACAAAAATACATTTCATTCAACAGTGAAAGAGAAGAGAAAGAAGGGAAAATTAGAAGGAAAGTAGATTAAAGGTGGGATTACTTCTAAACAAAACAAACTCTAAAGTTGTACAAAAACTTTTATAGTTCTTTTTGCAGTGTCAAATAATTGGAAACTGAGGAAGTGCCTATCAATTGGGCAATGGTTAAACAGGTTAAGATATATAAACATGATTGAATACTATGGTGCTCTAAGAAATAATGAAGGAGAAGGCTTCAGAGAAACCTTAGAAAGCTGGTTTGAATTTGTATGAAAACTGTCAAATGAGCAGAACAGGAAGAAGAAATGATACAAAGACAGCAAATTGTAAAGAAAAACACTTGGAAAGACTTAGGGAGCAGCTAAGTAGCACAGTGGACAGAGCCCCAGGCCTGGAGTCAGGAGGGCTTGACTTCAAATCTGACCTCAGACACTTCCCAGTTGTGTGACCCTGGACAAGTCACATAACCCCCATTGCCTGGTCCTTACCACTCTTCTGTCTTGGAACCAATGCACAGAAAATTTTAGGAAGTCTGAGCAGTGTAATGACAAGCCATGATTCCAAAGACTAATGATGAAACATATTGCCTACCTCCTAATAAAAATGAAAGATTCAGAGAATAGAAAGAGATACGTTTTTGCAAGTGATTAATGTGAAAATTGGTTTTGCCTAACTATGTAGTTATATCTGTACATATTCTATTTTTTTTCCTCCTCAATTGTCATGGGGGCTGCAAGGAAATGAGGCAGATTTTAAAAATTGAAAACAATTATTAGAAAAAAATATGTCTAACCATGATAGTCTCTGGCTCAAGAACATTCCTTTGGTGACTCTTTGGTATAAATATTCCTTCCAAAAAGCTAATTAAGTCTGGCACTCTGGTTGACATCAATCATGGGGAAGAGCACTAGTTGGGGTTCATGAGCTATCACAGTAGACATTCCTAGCCCCTGGGGGCTACTCTTAAACTCTAAGAAGATAAGTAACAACGGAACTCTGGGCATCTGACTTGCCAGTAAGAATAGAAATTTGGGGGGTTCCTCCAGAGCTTACATTTAATACACTTTCCACTCTCTTCAGTTACTGAACAAAAATTCCCTCACACATTCTTTGGCCTAACCAAACTGCCCTAAATGGTCTTTTTGACCACTTACCTCCCTACCACCTACAAACATGCTATATTTCCACTGACTTCCAAAAATTCATTTTATTCGCCCATCACTACGAGCTATCACTCACTATCTTTCCTGTCTTTCCTAGCTACACTGCTTAAGAAGGCCATCGCTAAGTGCCCGCGTCTGTGTCTGTCTCCTTTTCTCTCACTTTCTTCTTAGCTCTCTACATCATAGCTTTATAGTTCTCTAAAGTTATCCACGACCTATAACTGACCCTTCTCAATCCTCATCCTTCGTGACCTCTCTGCAGCCTTGATTTGACCCTCTTCATTACTCTCTTCGGTAGGTTTTTGTGACTCTGCTCTCTCCTGGTTCTTCTACTTGTCTGACTACTCTTTCTCAGTCTCCTTTGTTGATATTCATTCTGGTCACACCTGACAATTATGGCTACCATTTCCAGTTTTTCTTCTTACTTATACTAGTTCCCTTGATGATATCATCAGCTCTTGTGGATTCATTTAGTCACCTTATGTAGATGGTGTCTTAGATCTATTTATTATCCAGGCCTAACTTCTCTTCTGAGTTCATTCTGACATCCAATTGCCTATTGGACAACTCAGATTAGATATCCCTAGACATTTAAAGTGAACATATGTGAACTCAACTTGTTAGCTTTTCCCAGAAACCTTTCTCCAGTCCTAAGACGTACGCAATGTATAAGGTGGTAGGAGTCTGAGGTGTCACGATCCGGCAGCTCTCTCTCTCCGCTCCTCTCAGCTCTCTGCTCGAAACCAGACAGGAGAGAGCATGCGAGAAACGAAAGCCCTCACACCACAAGCACCTCCCCTCCTCGCCTCCCTCTCTCGCTCTCAGTCCTCTCCCTCGCCTCTCTCTCTCTCTCTCTCTCTCTCCTCTCTCTCTCTCTCTCTCTCTCTCTCTCACTCTCTCTCTCTCCCTCTCCCCTCTCCCTCTCCCTCTCCCTCTCCCTCTCCCTCCTTCTCTCTCTCTCCCTCCCTCCCTCCCTCTCTCATCCCTCTCCCTTTCCTCTCTCTCCCTCTCTCTCTCTCTCTCTCTCTCCCTCTCTCTCCCTCCCCCCTCCTTCTCTCTCTCTCTGTCTCCCTCTCTCCCTCCCCCCTCTCCCTCCCTCCCTCCGTTCCCTCTCTCTCTGTCTCCTTCTCTCTCTCCTCTCTCTCTCTCTCTCCCTCTCTCTCTCTCTCTCGATCTCTCTCTCTCTCTCTCTCTCTCCTCTCTCTCTCTCTCTCTCCCTCTCTCTCCCTCCCCTCTCTCTCTCTCTGTCTCCCTCTCCCTCCCCCCTCTCCCTCCCTCCCTCCCTCCCTCCCTCCCTCCCTCTCTCTCTGTCTCCTTCTCTCTCTCCCTCTCTCCCTCTCTCTCTCTCTCTCTCTCTCTCTCTCTCTCTCTCTCTCTCTCTCTCTCTCTCTCTCCCTCCCTCTCCCTCTTACACTTCCTCCTTCCCTTCCTCCCTCCTGTCTCCCTGCTGCCCCTCCCCCCCTCTCTCTATCTCTACCCCTCCCTCCCTCTCTCCTCCCCCTCCCTCTTCCTCTCCTTCTTCCCCTTCCTCCTTTCCTCCCTCCTTCCTCCCTCTCTCTCCCCCCTCCCTCCCTCTCTCTCTCTTCCCCCTCCCTCTTCTTCTCCCTCTCCCCCATTCCTCCCTCCCTCCCTTCCTCCTTCCCTCTTTCTCTCCCTCTTCCTCTCTCTCTCTCTTTTTCTCATGTGAGTGCACACACATACACACACACACACACACACACACACACACACACACACACACACTCCATATCCAATTTGTTAACAAGTTCTGTCATTTCTACCTTTGCATCAATATCTCTCCAATATGTTCCCTACTTTCCTCTGACACTGTCAACACTCTGGTGCAGGTCCTCATCACCTGCCTGGACTTTTGTAATAACCTTCTGGTTGCTCTCATTACTCCATCCTTCTCTATTCAAACTCTCTTCCATGTAGCTGTTAAAAATGTTACAACCTAGATCTGACCTTGTCATCTCCCTACTCAGTAAACTGCAGTGGCTCCATTTTGTCTCAGGATCACATATAAAGCCTTCTCTTTTCCTTTTAAATTCCTTCTTGGTAGGGATTGGGGAAAGGGGGGTTGCTTTGGTCCCAGGGTCCATCTGCCATCTCCATTCTTATTTTTAAAAATATTTTGTTTTACCAAGTACATGAAATAACAATTTTCCACATGCGTTTTCTTTAGTTATAAAATCCAAATTGCCACCCTCCCTTGCCTTCCTCTTCCCAAAGATGATAAGCAATTTGTTTTGGGTTATACGTGTATTAGCATGAAAACCCCATTGCCATATTGTTTAATGTTGTAAGAGAATATTCATATTAAATAAAAAACCCAAGATAAAACCCCGAATACACTAAAGTGAGAAATCCTATGCTTCCATTTGCATTCTGTCTCCCACAGCTCTTTCTCTTTCTCTTCTTTTGTCATAAGTCCCTCAGAATTGTCCTCATCACTGATTTGCTGAGAGTGGCTGTCTTTTCACAGATGCTCATCCCACAATATTGCTGTTACTATTACAATATCCTTCTGGTTCTGCTTATTTCACTCTGTTTCTGTTCAAATAGGTTTTCCCAGTTCTTTCTGAACCATCCTGTTCATCATTTCTTAAAGTACAAATAGTATTCCATCACCAACATATACCATAATGTGCTCAGCCATTCTTCAATTGTCCCATCTCTGGTCCTTAGCAGAATCTGAACCCCATGCCTGATCAGGGCATTCCTTCCTCGCCTCCAACTCACAGAATGCCTAGTTGACCCTTTTGAGATTGTCAGTTCATGTCTCACCTCCTCCTGGTCATCTTTCCACATCTGTTTAGTCACTGGTAACTTAGTTAACACAATCTACTAGCACCTCCTTCTACATAGTTATGCATTTTATTCTATACCCCAAATTCCAGAGGAATATAATGTTTCTTAAAGGTAAGGACTGTTTTTCATCATTGTAAGCAAGGTACATACCTACCACAGTGGCTGCTTTGCTTAAGAAATACCTACAAGCTTATTTTTAGATATCCTCTTGTAGTCACCCCCTTTTCTCATATGTCTTCAATCTCTCCCTCTTGGCTAGATCCCTCCTGACTGTTTACAAATATCCCTGTTTCCCAGTTCCTTCCTACCTTCTAGATTTCCAGGATCCTCTCCCATCTCTCCTTCCACTAAACTTCTTGGTAAGCTGATAACACCTACAGCCTTTGCTTCCTCACCACCAACTCTCTCTTCCAAACCTTTTGCAATCCAGATTCTGACATCACCATTTTTCTAATCATATCTGTGACCTCTTCTGAGTTTTGGTTTTGGTTTTTTGTTTTTGGCAAAGACGTGTTTTGACATTTAGTTCTCCAGTTCATTTTACAGGTGAGGAAATTGACACAAACAGGGTTAAGTGATTTGCCCAGGATCTCACAGCTAGTAAATGTCTGAGGTCAGATTTGAACTCAGGTCTTCCTGATTCCAGGTTTGACATTATCCACCATGCCACCTAGTTAACTCCATCATTCCACTGAAATTCTTCTTCCAAAGTCCTCAGTGATCTCCTACCAGTTTTTAAAAAGCCTTCTCTCAAATCTTACCTTCCTCAACTTCTCTGCAGTTGTTGACAAGTGTTATTGGATTGCATATGATATATATATATATATATATGTTATACCAGATATGTTGTCAGTCAACAAGCATTTATTTTAAAAAATATATTTATTTTGTTAAATCTTTTCCAATTATATGTAAAAAATTTTAACATTCTTTTTTTTTTTAAACCCTTACCTTCCATCTTCGAGTCAATACTGTGTATTGGCTCCAAGGCAGAAGAGTGGTAAGGGCTAGGCAATGGGGGTCAAGTGACTTGCCCAGGGTCACACAGCTGGGAAGTGTCTGAGCTCAGATTTGAACCTAGGACCTCCCATCTCTAGGGCTAGCTCTCAATCCACTGAGCTACCCAGCTGCCCCAGAACATTCTTTTTTAAAATTTTGAGTTCCAAATTTCCCCCCCTTTTTCCTCTCCCGAACCTATTGAGAAGGCAAGCACTATGATATTGATATGCACGTGAAGTCAAAACATTTCCATATTAGTCACAACAAGCATTTATGATGTACCTTCTCTGTGCTAAAAGGTGGAGACACAAAGCAGGGGGCGGGGGGGGGGATCAATGTGGCTGAGGGAAAAGGGAAAGACATAGAGGGAAAGGCAGTAAATAAACGCCTTGCCAAGTAGAAAGTGCTATCTAAATGTCATTTATTGTTGTTGGTTACATTCTGTTCTGTTAGCTGGAGTCAAAATAGACAAGTTTAAATCTGTTCTCCAATTCTATGTGGCCTGTGGCCTTGGGTAAGCCACTTAACTTAGAGGGCTTCCTTTTTCACCTTGATAGAAAGGTGGATCAGATGGACCCTGTAGTCTCTCCCAGTTCCAGATCCATGAAATTGAAGTTCACTCCCCTGCTTCCAGAAAGACTCCTGTGCAAATCACCATGTGCAGATCTCCACGTGCTGCTCTTCCTCTCTCTAGCCACCTATAGAGGATGCCATCTCCTACCACACTTCAAATAACACCCTAGTCTGAGTGGTTGTATTTCCCCAACATTCCACTCCTCCTGATAGCTCTCCTTTGGCCTGTGACCCCATCCAGCTGGTCCCTCAATATCCTGGACCTTGCTGCTCTCTTTCATTCTTCTCTCCCCTCATTTCTCATCTCCCCCTAGTTATAGGCTCCTATCCATTCCTTCTCACTGCTTTAGCACCTTTCCTCCGCCCCCCCCTTTTTTTAAACCCTCACCTTCCATCTTGGAATCAATACTGTGTCTTGGTTCTAAGGCAGAAGAGTGGTCAGGGCTAGACAATGGAAGTCAAGTGACTTGGCCAGGGTCACACAGGTAGGAAGTGTCTGAAGTCACATTTGAATCCAGGACCTTCTGTTTCTGCACCTGACTCCCAATCCACTGAGCCACCCAGCTGCCCCTTGTCCACCTCTCAATACCTACCTCCATCATCATTGCTACCTGCCTAGATGCCTTCATCAGCCTCAAAACTGTTCATCCTCCGTTCTTCTCCCCTCTAATTCAGGCTTTACTCGCCTCATCCATTTATGGTCCTTCAACAGAATTTGTCAAGCCCTTCTTTGGATAAGATCCCCGAGGTGGCTCCTTCCTGCCTCCCGAGTACAGTTCCAGGTCATTAGCATAGTATTCCAGGCCCACTAGAGCCCGGCACCTTTCTGTCTTCTCCGGCTTATCTCCCGCCCCTGCCCTCCAGGCACTCCGCAGCTTGCCAAACTGGCCGAGTGTCTGACCCTCCGCTCTCCTGCTCCTTTCACCCCACCCTTCCAATCCAGCTCCGTGCCAGCTCTCTCCGGGACTAGGGCTCCCCCTCAGATCCCGAGCAGCCCCGGGTTCGCCCCCCTCCGCTGGTCAAATCACTTTTCAGTGGGATTAACGCCCCCGCTGGCTTTGCCCCACGTCCTGCGGGACGGCCACGAGGCCAGGGGAAACCTCGCCAGGTGGAGGGAGATCATCTGGACTGCTGCGTCCCTGTGCCCGGATGAATGTCTGTGTAACAACGACTATGGCAATAAATACGCCCTCCCTCCCGGCCCTTCATCCTCGCGAGGCCGAGGGAGGCGGGGAGTGGGGGAACCGCAGGGCTGCGCCCAGCCTGGGCTCCTTTGCGGGCTAGAGGTGGAAGTCTCTCCACGATCCCCGCCGCACATCGTCCCCAACCCCCACCCCGTCTTGCCGGCGCCGTCAGGGTCTGGACCGCCAGGTTGCTATCTCTCCCCCTCCCCCCTCCTCCCCTTCCGGGGCCCATGACGACACCTAACTCCCTCCTCACTTTCCATCGCCGATGGAAAAAAGGAAACAGTGGCAGGCCCCCTGCGGAGCAGCCCAAAATAGCCTCCGGGAGGGGGTCGTGACGTGAGACCCGAGGTCCGGGCAGGAAATGCAGCCCCCTCTACCTTCTCCGCAGGACCCTGGACAGAGGCGAGGGCTGGGGGAGACCAAGGGGGCGCGCCCTTCTCGCATTCCCCCGCCTCGAAGCTGCACCGCCACTGGACAGTTTGGGGCATGGGGCCCCGCCTTCCACCGCCCTCCGTCTCCTGGGGGCATCCAGAACCCGCTCCCCGCTGGCTCTCCCAGGTGGGCCACAGGAAGCCAGCCAGGGCAGGAACAGAGGAACGGACGGATGGACCGGTGGGCAGCTTGACCCCGGACATGACCCAGCGGACGGAAACGAGTCCGGGGAGGAGAAAGATGGCTGGGGGAGCGGAGCCCCAATTCTCCCCTCTCCTTCGCGCCCCCCCCCCCTTTATCTTGCAGGCCAGCCGGAAGCGAGAGCTGTTTAGAGAGGGTCAGGGCCTCATCCTGTCCAACCTCCCATCTGTGTCCCACATCCCCCAACCTCGCCAGCAGCTGTTCTCTTTTCCCAGGAGCCAGGCTGTTGTCCCCCAAAGCCCAGAGACCCCGAATCTCTCCAGAACCCCCGCCACCTCCCTCTTCATCCCCCCAGTCAGGGAGGACTGGGCGTTTGGTCTGGGGGTACGCAGCGTTCATAATCCGATTAGCCATCAAACTTTTACCAAGATCCTACTCAGTGCCAGGCAGTGGGCTGGGGGCAGCCTTCAGAGACCAGAACCAGGAGGGCACCCCTTGCTTTCGTGTTCCTTGGGAGAATGCCCACCAAACTGTCAGCCCCCCTGGAGCAGCCTCAGGCGCATCAGACACCTCTTCAATGGAGGCTTCACATTCTCTATCCTAAGCTCCCCTCTCTCCAGCTGCAGGTCCCAACCCCTCACAGAAGAGGAAGGGAAGGAGAATAGGCAAAGGCGGGGCCATGGGGGTTGAGTGACTTGCCCAGGGTCACAGCTGGGAAGTGTCTGAGGCCCAATTTGAACCCAGGACCTCCCATCTCTAGGCCTGGCTCTCCATCCACTGAGCCACCCAGCTTCTCCTGCTTTAAACAAACAAATAAACCCCCAAATATCTCAGGTAGTCCTGCTAAGTGCTGGCTCTTCCTGGAATCTTCCTGTAGCCAGTAGCAATCCTTCCCCTGGGATCCCAGAATCATGGAATTTTACAGTCATCATGTCTTGGGATTTCATCTCTTCCAGAACTTAGTCACCAAATCTTCCAATCACAGAGCTCCAATGGCTCTACCTTGTCTAAAACTCCAACTCCCTGGGAGTCTCCACCACATTCACTCTTAGAGAAAAACAAACAGAAAAGTTTTCTGAAGGAAAGCTGTGCTGTAATTTAGCATCTAATCCTCCAAATGGCTTTGCCAACTGTGATCTCGCTTGACCCTCCCCAACCTATCAGGAAGGGCAGCTGAACAGTCATTATCTCTACTTGAGGGATGAAACTGGAGCTAGGAAGGGATTTGCTCCACAAACTCTCACACCTAGTTGGTGGCAGAGCCAGGAAAGTGACTCTCCTTACCCCATTCCCAGTGTAGTGCTCATCCCTTCATCTACTCTGCAAGTCTTTATGTGGTTACTATCTTTTAAAAGATTTTTAAACTAATTATTTTTATTTTAATTAATATTAATTATAAATTTATAAATTATAAAAATAAAATAATAAAAAATAATTAATATTTTCCCGTGGTTCCATGATTCATGTTCTTTCCCTTTCCTCTTTCCTCCCCCCTCCCAGAGCGAACGAGTACTTCCACTGGGTTTTACATGCATCATGGTTCAAGACCTGATTCCATATTATTACTATTTGCAATAAAGTGATCATTTAAGCCTTACTTTCTATCTTGATAATAACTCTAAGTCAGAAGGGCAAATGGGGTTAAGGGACTTGCCCAGGGTCACACAGCTAGGGAGTATCTGAGGCCAGATTCAAAGCCAGGTCCCTGGCTTATCCCTGTGAAATGACACTGGACCTGTCTAAAAGAAAGCTTTTCATTGGAGTTGCGTGGAGTACAAGGATACGCTTTAGCCTTTGGAACCTTCACTTACCTGCTTCATCTTGGACTTGTCCCTTCTCCCCGTGCCTCACTTTCCTCCTCTGGTAAGTGAGACTTGAAGCCAATGACCTTTCCTGCCCCTTCCAGCCATACTCTTGTGAGCCTTCAAATATCCTTTAATTGCCTCCCAGCCCTGGCTGGAGCCTGGTGACTTCTCTAAGGCAGTTAAATTCTACCTAAAGGTTCCATGATTCTAGCCCCATCTCCCTCTACTGGGCCATCCCCACTCCCCACCCCAGGATGACTCCCTTCCCTAAATCCCTTCAGTACTCACTAACTTCTCCTCACAGACCAGGTTTTAATGGCTTGTCTAGGCTCTTCCTACTCTCCTTTAATGGTCTAGAACCCTGACTCCCAGATGTGTCAGCAAGCTGCCTGAGGGTTCAGTCTCTACAGGTTCTTTCTTCTGTCTCCTCCAGAACTGGGCTACATACAGCATTGGGCAAACAATAGATGCTTAACTAGATGGCACAGTGGATAGAGCACCAGGTCTAGAGTCAAGAAGACCTGAGTTCAAATCTGACCTTGGACATTTACTAGTGGTGTGCCCCTGGGTAAGTCACTTAACTGTATTTGTCTCTATTTCCTCAGCTGGAAAATGAGCTGAAGAAGGAAATGGTAAACCACCCCAGCATCTTTGCAAAGAAACCCCAAAATGGAGTCAGGAAGAATTGGCTTCTGACAACTGAACAAGCAAAAAAGAACTATTGAATTAAAATTAAGTCACTGATGAGTTCAATGGTTTATATCAAAATTAATTCAATTGTCTGCTTAGACATGGGAGCTAATGGACATGGTCTATTTCAGCATTGATGGAATAAGAAGCCTGGAACAGTATGGGTTACCGTATCCCTTCTTCTCAGTTCTTTCCTCAAAAAATAAGATCAGTTCCTAAAACCCCTCTGATCTGTGGATCAGTCCTCTCCTAAGTTCTAAGGTCCAGCTCATTGTGTACATTTTCTGTTATCTGCTGAAGGCCCTTTTTAGCTCTCATGCTGTATATTCTCTGATTTTCTAGGATTCTTGTGGCAGGCTGGTCCTTGGGGAAGTCAAGACCTGGGAAAGCACCAGATGTGAAAATTAAGGCAAAATGTTGTTCCTTGTTACTTATCTACCCAAGATTCCGTCTCTTTGTGTCTTCCTCCTCTCTTTCCCGTTTCCATGCCTTGTCTCCGTTTCTCCCTGCTTTTTGTCTGCTGTTTCTGAATGTTCCTCAGCTCCTCCCTTTATCTTTCAGTTTCTCCAGGATGCATCTATTCACTTTTTGCCTCCAACTTGTCTCTTTCTCTCCGTCTCTGTTATTCCTGTTTCCTGTCCCGTTTCTCTCTCCATCTTTATGTCTTCTCATCTCTGTCCCTCTTCCTGTCTTTCTCTATCCCTATCTGTCTCTTATCTCTTGTCTCTCTCTCCATCTTCTCCATGTCACTTCCACTCTCTGTCCCTCACCTGATGATTCCTTATTCTCTTCCTCTCTCAGGCTGAGAGTCCTCACGGTCTTCAGTCCTCCAGTCAGTCTGGGAGCAGCTACGGGCACTCCAAGATTGCTGGCCACGTTTGCCTTGAAATCATGGACTCACAGGCAGGGCTTGTCTAGGTCATCCATACACAGCCATGGGACACGGGAAGGGCAGCTGCCCAGATGTCCCCCGACTCTAAAGGGCCGAGGCCGAGGCCACAGAGGAAACTCCTTACTGCCCGACAGACATGCTTGAGATGCTCACGGACATTCGCACGCGTGTATAATGGCCTCTCCATTAAAATGCTCTGCACATGCATACAAAGACCGAATGAAGAAGAAGCACACGCAGAGATGTGAAGAAAGGCAGAAAGAGAGGGAGAGACATGCAGGGAAAGAGGGAGGGATCCGCTCCCAGGTGGCGCCTACTACATGCCAGGCAATGTGCTGCGAACTTTTTATGAGTGCTGTGTCTTCTGATCCAGAATGGGAGGCCGACAGGTAGACAGGGAAACGGAGGGAGAAATGTAAGGATCAGGAGCAATTGAGGCTCAGAGAGGTCTGTAAGGCTGAAAAGGTGTGGGGAGGCGGATGGGGGCTCAGCTTTGTGGTCTCTTGCTCCAAAGGGCAGAACCAGGAATGATGTTGGGAAGTGATCAAAACCCAGTAAGGTCAGAGGAAAACACTGCCTCATCATGAGAGCTTCTCAAAATTGGAATGGATGGTCGCAGCAAGGAGCAAGGCCTCCAGTGCTGGTGGTCTTCAAGTAGCCGCTGGATGTCTACAGCTTGAGCAGGCTGGAGAGAGGCTCTTGGTTTAGCTACATGTTGGACTAAATGACCTCTGTGGGCGCTTCCGATTCTTAGAATCAGTGGCTCTGAAAGAGCTAGGAAGGAAGGAAGAAGCAGAGGTATGGAAGGGATGGATAGAGAAAGAGACAGGCAAAGAAGGGGAGAGAGGGAGAGAGGGAGAGAGGGAGAGAGAGGAGAGAGAGAGAGAGACAGAGAGAGAGAGAGACAAAGAGAGAGAGAGAGAGACAGAGAGAGAGACAGAGAGAGAGAGACAGAGACAGAGACAGAGACAGAGACAGAGAGAGAGAGACAGAGAGAGAGAGACAGAGAGACAGAGACAGAGACAGAGACAGAGACAGAGAGAGAGAGACAGAGAGAGAGACAGAGAGAGACAGACAGAGCGAGAGAGAGCGAAGTGAACGAGAGAAAGAGAGAGAAAGAGAGAGAGAAAGAGAGACAGAGAGAGAGACAGTGAGAGAAAGAGACAGGCAAAGAAGGGGTGGGGGGGAAGAAGGGGAGAGAGGGAGAGAGAGAGAGAGAGAGAGAGAGAGAGAGAGAGAGAGAGAGAGAGAGAGAGAGAGGGAGAGAGAGAGAGAGAAACTGAGACAGACAGGAAAAGAGGGAGAGACAGAGAAGGAGAGACAGAGAGAGAGACAGACAGACAGAGAGAGAGAGAGAGAGAGAGAGAGAGAGAGAGAGAGAGAGAGAGAGAGAGAGAGAGAGAGAGGGAGAGAGAGAGAAACTGAGACAGACAGGAAAAGAGGGAGAGAGAGAGAGAAGGAGAGACAGAGAAAGAGAGACAGAGAGAGAGAGACAGAGAGAGAGAGAGGGATTCAGAGGGGCAGAGACAGAGACAGAGAGAGAGACACACAGAGAGAGAGGCAGAGACAGAGAGACACACACAGAGAGAGAGAGGCAGAGACAGAGAGAGAGAGGAGAAGGAAGGAAGGAAGGAAGGAAGGAAGGAAGGAAGGAAGGAAGGAAGGAAGGAAGGAAGGAAGGAAGGAAGGAAGGAAGGAAGGAAGGAAGGAAGGAAGGAAGGAAGGAAGGAAGGAAGGAAGGAAGGAAGGAAGGAAGGAAGGAAGGAGGGAAGGAGGGAAGGAGGGAGGGAGGAGTAGGCAGAGAATAGAGGGACAGAGGAACATGGCTGGAAAGAAAAGAGAATACAATATTAGCTTAGAGGAAACCCTCCCTCCCCAATAAGGCAGCTGCATATAGATTGTGGAGGGCATCCTTCAAGGCCTTGGTGAAGGGCCGATAAGGATTTGTCACACAAGCTGATTATACAACCTTGGAGTCTCTGCAACTTCCTGAAGCAGCCAGGCCACTGGACGGGCCAGGGGCTGGGCCAGGCTCCCTCTGGGTCCATATCCTGGGGTGGCCTGGGTAGGGAGGTGGTAGGGAAAGAAAGAAGCTGCGGAGACCCTGGGAAGTTAGCCTTGATGGGGTAGGATGGAGTCAGTGTACTTGCATTGCTGAAGTGGCTCCTCCAGCCAGGCTTTATGCTCAGCCCTAGCAGAAGGGTCTCACATTGCTCAAACCCACTGCCCTCAGCTTTTGCCTAAACCACATAAACAGCAGCTACTCAAGGTTCAAACTCCACCACCTCCAGGAAGGCCTCCCAGAGTACACCTGCCCCATCTATCCCAGTCAGTGGATCTCTCTCAAGTCTCATGAGGGGTCTGAGATGTGTGTTTGTGCCACTGGGTCCTGTCTCCAAAGCTAGACAGTGTGTGTGTGTGTGTGTGTGTGTGTGTGTGTGTGTGTGTGTGTGCATCCTAATCCCTGGGCACAAAGTAGCTTTCTAGGTGTGGGAAAGTGTGTGCTCGTGCCCCCCCCCAGGGCGGTCCCCTCTCTTTAACTCTATCTCCCAGAACTGCCTGCCTGCATACATACATGCATACGTATCTACATACAGATACTGGATCAATAAAAGTTGATATCTATGTATGCCACATGGGAGGCTCACACTGCAGGGGTGCCAAAGGACAAGAGGCCTGTCCTGGGTTCTAATTTCACCCCCCACCCCACCCCCGTCCTGGGTGACTGAACAAACGCTGATTCGGAATCCCCATTTTCTTCCCCAGAAAACAAAGGTGTTGCACACAGTGAACTCGAGGGCTCTCCTGGCTTGGCCAAACCCTACTCACAACCCTTCCGTGAGCCTTGAGGCTTGCAAAGCGCTTTACAAACCCTCTCATTTGGTCCTGCCAACAAGCCTGGGAGATGGATGCTATCATGATGCCCATTTTACCAATGAAGAAACAGAGGCTGAGAGACTCAGTGACTACAGCAGAACCAACCAAGTGTATGAGGCAGGATTTGAATTCAGTTCTTCTCGACCCCACATCTATGGTTCTAACCACCACCGCCCAGGCCACGTCTGCCACCTTAAGAGCTCTGGGAAAGGGCAATCCAGCCTCCCGAACCGTCCTGTTTGTCTCTTCATTTTGGCTGGCTTCCCTCCCCCTCCCACTGCGAAATGGGAAAACAGGATTTCCTGGTCCTCCTCCTCCTCTCTCCCTCTTTTCCTCTCCCTCTGGTGGAGGCAGGAACGGGAGCCCAGGATGCCAGGAAATGGGAGCGGCTTTCATCAGTGCCAGGCCGCTCCCTCCCAGCGTCCTCTCCTCCGGCCTCCCTAGCAGCTCCCGAGGCTCTCTCTCTGCCCCTCCTAAGAAGGTCCTCAGATCTCCGGGAAATGGAGAGAGTTGTGCCTCCCCAGGCTCAGAGAGGGCTGAAGGACTCTTGGAAATCCAGTCCAACCGCCTTCATTTTACAAAGAAGAAAATGGAATTCATTGAATTCTTGGCCAAGTTCTTTCTGTATTTCCCCACCGGAACAATTCTGGAATTCCTCCTGGGCATGTCACTCCTTGTCTGACTCAGTTTCCTCATCGGTAAAATTGTGATAATAATAGCACCCCCACCCCCACCCCCAGGATTGTTGCAAGGATCAAATGAGAAAACTTTTGTCATTTTGTTCAGTCGTGTCCAACTCTTTGTGACTTTATTTGAGGTTTTCTTGGCAAAGATATAGGAGAGTTCGCCATTTTCTTCTCCAGCTCATTTTACAAATGAAGAAACAGAGGCCAACAGGGTGAAGTGACTTGCCCAGGGTCACACAGCTAGGAAGTGCCCGAGGCCAGACTTCCTGTCTTTAGGCCTGGCTCACCCAGCTGCCCCCTGGCTAAATAAATCATGGTACATGAATGAAATGGAATATTACTGCCCTGTAAATAATGACAAAGATGATGAACACAGAAAGTCTAGGAAGAATTATGTGAACCATTACTGAGTGAAGGAAACAGAAAGAACCAGGGAATGAGAGTTTTGATGTAAAATGTCAAACTGAATGCCATGAAATATTCTAGTTTCAAATTTGGTCTCAACAATATGACACTCTACCTCCTTCCCTTCTTTGAAGAGGCAGGGAATGTGGGTATGGAACACTGCACATAATTCAGACTTCATTGATGTGCTGGTCAGTTTTGCTGATCATTTTTTTCTTTTTTTTAATTCTCTGTTACAAGAGATGATTTGTTGGGAGAGTGGGGAGGGCTATAATGAGAAATGAAAGTGTGGAGGTGAAAAATATATTGTAGGGTTCCTTCTGGGCTACACTTCCAATTTATATTCATGTATTGGGTCCCTAGAGGATGGGCTGATACTCCCAGGATCATGTTCCTTGTGAGTCTATCCTAGAATTATAATAGTTCATGAGCCCCCACTGATGAGCTTTCCATCAACAATCAGCCGGTAGACACAAATTGTTTGAAGTAAATTCCTTTCCTAAGATGATATAAAAAGAACAAGAGCTACCAAGCATCTGCCCAATAAACTCGGGAAACACACATAGTGTCCATGACAAAAGTGGGCACAGTATTGAGAATACAATGCGGGTGAAGCTTCCATGTAAGGAATACTTATGACTGCTTACACCTCCTGACCTGCAGAGCCTGGATATCCTCCTTCCTTGGTGAAATTCTCAGGTTGCTCCTCACTGGGTGTAGAAGTTATTTGGGGTGGGCAGGAGGGTCCCCCAAAGTCTGTTATTCTCTTCAATACAGCTCACAGTCTAGCTCTCTGTCAGGTTCTTAGCTGGATCTCTTAGAACTTAGAACAGCCATGTGGAACCTAGTTTTGCTTCTTTGTATGCAGTATGGTTTCTACTGTCTCTATTTTTCTCTAGAAAAATACAGTCTCTAGACTGTATCTCTGCTCTCTAATAGATACAATGAGTCCTACCGATCAAATAGCTAAACTTTAAAGACCCTGGTCAAAGGGGTTATTTTGGGGGAGAGGGGAGAGAAGAAGAAAATCCTTCCCTTCTCCTAAGAGACGAAGCCCGATTGCCATTGCTGCTAGAGTTGGCAAATTTGCTTTTTTTTTTTTTACGTTATCTGGCCGGGACCCCCACCAGGGTTGTCAGGAAGCTCAGATGATGGTGCCACAAACATGGGAGCTATTAGTGTTATTTCAGAGGATTCTCATTCAGGGCCAAGCTGGACAAGGTGGCTGGGTCCCCTTCCCCTTCAGACCATCTGGAAAGTGCTATATCTTCTTAGAACGCCTTCCCTAGATCCTCAGCTGTTGGCTAGGTCTCCTTTCTGCACATTTTGGGGTCAGAACCAGGATCGGATTGGTATGGAGAACTTGCAGTGAGGAAAACTACCAATGCAGACCAGCTACTAAACTGCTCCATGCCTTTGTCCTCCTGAGTTAGTTGCCATAGACTATTGAGAAGTCGAGTGACTTGGCCAGGGACATACTGCCAAAATCTATCAAAAATAGACTCAAACCTAGGTCTTCTCTCTGAGGCTGCATTTCCTTCATCACTTTTCACATGTAAGACCTGTCTATAGGTTATTCTGCCCTATGAGACCAAGTTGCTCCATTGAGATAGCTACTTGGCACAGAGAGCTCGTTTAATCAGTTGTGTCCACCTTTTTGTGACCCCTTTTGGGGATTTCTTGGCAAAGATACTAGAGTGCTCCACCACTTCCTTTTCCAGCCCATTTCATAGGTGAGGAAACTGAGGCAAACAGGGCTAAGTGACTTGCCAGGGGCCACACAGCTAATACGTGTCTGAGGTCCCATTTGAGCTTAGTTCCCTCCCAACTTCAGCCCTGGTATCCTCTCTACTGGGCCACCTAGCTGGAAAGTAGAAAAGAAAAAGAAAGCCCTAGAGGAAAGAGCACGAGGCCAGAATCCATGAGGCCCAACTAGGACCCTTACTAGCTGTTTGACTTGTAGGCCTGAGTTTCCTCAGCTGCAAATTGGGCATAACAATGCAGATTATGTACAACCGGATGATGATATATCTATATAGCACCTCCTTCCCCATCACGGTTGTCATGAGGGTCCAGCGAGTTCCTCTGTAGAGAGCTCTTGCCAAACTTTAAAGTACTCCAAGTACAATCAAGAGTCCCTTCTCTGACTGGATACGAAAGTGTGTGTCAGGGTCCCTGGCCTCCTGGAGCTCAGAATTGGGGAGCCCAAACAGTGAGAAAGGATTCAAATGAGAAGAGAAGAATGTTTTAAGTAGCCAAATACATGGTACAGACAAGTCGTGGAGGGGAAAGCTAACTTACTGTGGGCTGAGTCAGCCAAGACTTCCTGGAGTGGAGGTGAGGATTTGTTTAGGAGAGTTAGGGAAGAGGGAATTCCAAAGGAAGAATATTGATAAGTGGGAGTGAGCCGTGTGTGTGTGTGTGTGTGTGTGTGTGTCTGTCTGTGACTGTGTGTGTCTGTGACTGTTTCTGTGCCTGTCTGCCTGTCTGTTCCTTTGCCTGGCTGCCTGTTTCTGTGCCTATGACTGTGTCTGCCTGTCTCTGTGACTGTGTGTGTCTGTGACTGTTTCTGTGCTTGTCTGCCTGTCTATTCCTTTGCCTGGCTGCCTGTTTCTGTGCCTGTGGCTGTGTCTGCCTGTCACTGTGTGTTTCTGTGACTATGTGCCTGTCTGTGACTGTGTCTGCCTGTCTCTGTGACTGTGTGTGCCTGTCTGCCTGTCACTGTTTCTGTGACTATGTGCCTGTCTGTGACTGTGTCTACCTGTCTGTGTGGCTGTGTGCCTGTCACTGTGTGTTTCTGTGACTATGTGCCTGTCTGTGACTGTGTCTGCCTGTCTCTGTGACTGTGCCTGTCACTGTGTTTCTGTGACTATGTGCCTGTCTGTGACTGTGTGTGCCTGTCTCTGTGACTGTGTGTGCCTGTCTGTGACTGTCTGCCTGTCACTGTTTCTGTGACTGTGTCTACCTGTCTGTGTGGCTGTGTGCCTGTCACTGTGTGTTTCTGTGACTATGTACCTGTCTGTGACTGTGTCTGCCTGTCTCTGTGACTGTGCCTGTCACTGTTTCTGTGACTATGTGCCTGTCTGTGACTGTGTGTGCCTGTCTCTGTGACTGTGTGTGCCTGTCATTGTGTGTTTTTGCGACTATGTGCCTGTCTGTGGCTGTCTGCCTGTCACTGTTTCTGTGACTATGTGCCTGTCTGTGACTGTGTGCCTGTCACTGTGTGTTTCTGTGACTATGTGCCTGTCTGTGACTGTGTCTGCCTGTCTCTGTGACTGTGCCTGTCACTGTGTTTCTGTGACTATGTGTTGACTGTCTACCTGTCTCTGTGACTGTGTGCGCCTGTCACTGTGTGTTTCTGTGACTATGTGCCTGTCACTGTGTTTCTGTGACTATGTGCCTGTCTGTGACTGTGTGTTTCTGTGTGTGTGTGTTAGAGGGAAACAGGATATCAACGTGGTTCTGGAATCTGTATGTAAGAGAACAATGAGATACGGCTTGATAGACCAAAACCAGAAGGACTTTGAAAGTCGGAGGGAGGCATTTGGACTTGACCTGGAGAGAGGAGTGTTCTAGAAAGATTAGTCTGGGGTCTGTACAGGATGAAAAGAGAGGAAAAAGAAGCCAGCTGGGTAGCTCAGTGAATAGAGCCAAGGCTAGAGATGGGAGGTCCTGGTTTCAAATCTGGCCTCAGACACTTCCTAGCTGGGTGACCCTGGGCAAGTCATTTAACACCCATTGCCAGCTGTTAATACTTTTCTGCCTTGGAATCAATATTCAGTATTGATTTTAAGGCAGAAAATAAGGTGTATTTAAAAAAAAAGGAAAGAAAAGAAAAGAGGAAAAACAGGAGGCAAGAGGGGACTGGCTAGACTGTCACTGCAATCCAAGCACCAGGTGATAGATTATGGGAGAGGAAAGGGGTCAACCCAGAAGACATCAACAGAAGTTGGGGTAAACTTTGATGTCAGCGAGGTGTCAACGTTGATAAGAATGCTGAACCTGGACCAAGAATGGAGTTCAAATCCTGCCTCGGTCACTAGCTATGCTGGTCTGGGTAAAACCTCTCGGCCCCATTTCCTTATCTGTAAAATGGGGATAACAACAGTGCCGCGAAGATCAAATGAGGCATATGGAAAGTGCTACGGAAGTGGCAATTATGATGCTTGAGATGAAGCCGAGCTTTGGGGTCTCGGTGAGCGAATGGACCCGGTGGTGGCATCAAAATGGGAAAGGTAGACTTAGGGGGGAAAATGAGTTTGATTTAAACGTAATGGGTTTGAACTGATAAGGGGATAGCTAAACGGAGATATTCTCTAAGTAACTGCAGAAGGGGAAGCTTCACTACTTAAAGGAAAATTGGAAGGAATTAATTATCAGGGATAAATGTAGTCTTACACTTGGGTTTGGGCCGAGAGGTGGCACCATAGTGTACAGGGGGCCAGATTTGGAATCAGGAAGAACTGAGTTCAAATCTAGCATTGTTGTTGTTGTTTTAAATCAAATCCAAGTTTTCAATATTCAATATTCAAATTCAAATCTTATAACTATGTGACTCTGAGCAAGTCACTTAACTATTTGCCTCAGTTTCCTCATCTGTAAAATGAGCTGGAGAAGGAAATGGCAAACTGCTCCAGGATCTCTGCCAAGAAAACCCCAAATGGGGTCACAGAGTCAGATATGTCTGAAAACAATTGAACAACAACATACTTAGGTTCAAAAAACCGTTTCCTCAGGTATCCCGAATAGAAGGTAGGGGAGGTACGGTGCGGTGCTGGACAGTAGTTCGTCTGAAGGTGTCTGGTGAACGGAAAGGCCAATGATTCAATGGGGTGACCAGGCAGCAAAAAATCCTGATACGACTTTAGACACGAGGCTCTAGTGAACTGCAAGGCCTACGAGTTAAGCAATATACAGCCCTCCCCTCCCCCCCAATGTAATTATAGATATTAAAAACGCGCAGCGGCCAGACCAAGAGGGTATATTCTGCTGTGCGCTGCCCTCTCACCTTCCACCTTAGAATCCATACTGGGTATTCATTCCAAGGCAGAAGGCCTAGTCAAGTGACTTGCCCAGGGTCACCCAGCTAGGAAGTATCTGAGGCCCTATCTGAACCCAAACTCCAGGCCTGACGCTATCCACTGTCCTATCTAGCTGCCCCTCTTTGGGTGCTACATTTTGGAAATGACGGTGATAAACTGAAAACTACGTAGAGATGGAACAGGGGCCGCGACCGTGAGAATCGGTTCCAAGGGCCGTTTGGGCTGGAAAAGGCTCCAGGGCGGCGTGAGGGCTAGCCTTGCGTACTGGAAGGGCCGTGCCCTGGAAGAGGCACCAGACTCACTCGGCCTCTCCAGCATCCCAGTGAAAAGAAAAGAAGAAAACAGGCTTTGGCTTGACGTAAGGGGAAATTTCCAACCACGGTCTCTCGCAACGTGGGGTTTGCTATTTGGGGAGAGAATGGATTTCCCCTTATTGAAGGACTTTAAGCCAAAGCCCCCAAACCACTAGTTGATTGGTCAGTCAGTCAATAAACGATGATTAAGCACCTCCTTAGGTACCTTGCCTGGCACTGAGGATATGGAAGAGTGTTAATTCAGGGACAGATTGGACTAGATCTAGGCCACCAGGTCTTGTCTAACTCAGATTCTATAAATTATCCATTTACCCGTTTGTAATGTTTTTAGTATCAGATTTTTAAAAATAGCAATTCTGTGGGCAGGCCTCCTGTTCACCCCTGGGAAGTGAACTCAGACAAAAATCCTCCCATAGAAAGATAACGTAAGAAGGGGAAAACAAGGGGCAGCCAGGTGGCTCAGTGGATAGGGTCTGGCCTCAAGAGGAGAGGTCCTGGGTTCCAATCTAGCCTCAGACATTTCCCTAGTTGTGTGGCCCTGGGCAAGTCATGTAACCCCAATCGCCTTACTGCTCTTCTGCCTTGGAATCAATACTCAGTACTGATTTTCTTCTTTAAACTCTTACCTTCTGTCTGTCTTAGACTCAATGCTCTACATTGGTTCCAAGAGAAAAAAAAAGCAGAGCTGATGACTGCTGCTGTCATCTCAGCTTAACTGGGCCATGTCTGTCTCTCTGGACCAAGAGAGAAGACACGTTCCTTGGAAAGGAGTCTTGACCACGGACTTAATAAAGCACTAAATGCTACAGTCAGATTATTATGGCCAAACAAGTGCTTAAATTAGTTAGCTTACAGGGAGCTGCAGTAATGGTGCTTTTATTTGTTTGTTAATTTATTTATTTTAAGGGGGAGGAAAGAACAACTATTGCCTCGAGGACACACTAGTATCAAACTCCGAGAAGGCACAGTGAAGTTTGATTTTTTACTCCAGAACAGAAAATGCCTTAGAAGAAAGCAGGCAGCTGGGTAGCTCAGTGGATGGAGAGCCAGGCCTAGGGATAGGAGATCCTGGGTTCAAATCTGACCTCAGACACGTCCCAGCTGAGTGACCCTGGGTAAGTCACTTGACCCCCATCGCCTAGCCCTGACCACTCTTCTGCCTTAGTACCAATACACAGTATTGATTCCAAGATGGAAGATAAGGGGTTAAGAAAAAGAAGAAAGCAGGCATTTTCACGGAGCCGTTCTAAAGATTCCATGAGCCAATTTGAAAGCTATTTCCCGACAAAGAGATTTGTAAGGCTCGTATAGCAGGTGATCTAGGCAGACAGCCTGCACATTTTTATTGGGTTCCACAAAAACGTTCCACGCTTGGAAAGCTCCCTCCCACGCTTACAAAGCACACTCCCCCGCAATGAATCGTTCTGGAATGGTCGCGCAATCCACTGAAGAAGAGATGATGTCACACGAGCCTCCGCCAAGCCGAAGGCCAACATTGAATCTCCTGAAGATGTTTAACAAACAAGCACCTTAATGAAGAGGAAAGACAGACGGACAGTCCTTAAATAACAAGTATTTTCAGCAGAAAGAAAACCAAGAAGCCTAAATCTCCAGCTCGAAGAGGTGAATTCTGCCAAGGCCGCGGCCATTCTGATGCTTCACCCACAGCCGCGGCCTTGGCAGATGCAGAGATGGGAGCCACCCGAGGATGAACCTAACACGGTCGGCGAGGCCTTTACCACGATACTGGACAAACTGCCTTCCTCCCCTTCCTTCCCAGTTTCCCGATGAAAGAAGCAGTTAGACCAGGAGCAGACACGCGTGTTCCCTCCCCGGGACGGACGGCTCGCTTGCCTCTGGCTGGTGGCCGACGGGGCCCTCCTCGACAGCCGGGGCTCTGCGTCTCCATCGGCTGGCCATCTCCGGGCAGTGAGGCGGCCGCCTGGGCCCCGCGCCCTGGGCTACCCGACACGGTGGGCCGCGTCCCTCCCTCCACCCCCATCCAGAAAAGGCTGGCAGGTACTCCAGTACCTAAAATAACTTGGGCAGCTGCCTGAGGCGCTTGACGTCTAAGAACGCGCCCACCGAGTTCGTGCTGGTCTTTTCTCGGAGAGGGTCAGAAGGCTGAAAACTTTCAGGAAACGCGGGAGCGTCCCTTTGATGTCCCTTCTCGGGATGCTGCGTAAACTCGGCCCTGCCCGCCAGCAACTTGGCTGAGGGGGTTTTCTTCAAGTCTTTCAGGACGAAGGCAGCAGAGCCATCCTGCGGGGGAGCTCGGGCCTTTGGCTGGGACCCGTCGTTCGTGATGTCTCTGAGCACAGGCACGGCGAGCTGGGGGAGCCACTGTGCGCCCCCCAACTCCTGGCTGTACTCGTTCAACTCCAGCACTTGGCCGCCTCTTGCAGGGACATCCTTGTGCCAGGGAAGCTGCTCGGGCCCAGGCGCCAGGGCTGGATCCGAGAAGCGTTCGCTCGTCGGGACTCCCACCATGTCGGCGTCGATCGCATTCTCCGGCTCTCCCTCCTCCTCCTCCTCCTCACTGCCGTCGCTGCTCGGCATCAGCCCGTATCTCTTCATGTACTTCCGGGTGGCGAAGGACAAGTTTGGAGAAATCAGACTGAGCCCCACCGTGTTCCTGTCGGTGTTGATGTGTAAAAGGCCGAAGGACGAATCAGAGCGACTGGGGTTCTCGCGGCTGAAGGAGAGCTGCGAGAGCTGACTCTCGTTCAAGTACTTGAGGGCGATGGCGTTGGCCTCCATGCTCAGGTCCACGCTGTTGGGGCTGAAGCCACTCATGCCCACGTTCGTAAAGGACATGTAGTTCAGCCCGGGGAGGACCGCCTCAGGACTGATGCACGCCAAAACGCTGAAAGACACGGATAAACAGGCCATTATCGTCTGACGGCCACACGGACCGTTCTTGGGACGCGCTCTGCGGCCGCCCCCCAAAGGTCCAGACCGCGAGCACCTCGTCCCACTCAGGGCAGGGTACACCTCAGTTTGGAGGTTCAGCCGGAGACCGCCAGGCTGGAAGTGGCCCCATCAGAGCGGAGGGAAGCCTCCCTCTCCCTGCTAACACACATCAGCCCAAAGGTAACGGGGTGCTGGCCGGTCTCTTTCTGCCAGCTGTAGCCATCTTCTCTTCATGAGGCAGGGAGGGAGCCGGCGTCGGGCTCCCAAAGCAGCCTCGCCTGCCCCCTCCACTGGTCAAGATGCCTCCCGAGCTCGGTCTGAGTCTCACCCCACAACACCCCATTCTTGCTCTTCTACTGACAGTCTTTAAGACTTTTTTTGAACCCTGACCTTCCGTCTTAGAATCAATACTGTGTATTGGTTCCAAGGCAGAAGAGTGGCGAGGGTTCACCGAAGTGTCTGAGGCCAGACTTAAGTCAGGCCTCCCATCTCTAGGCCTACCCAGTGAGCCCCCCAGCTGTCCCCACTGAAGATAAGAAATAAACCTCGTGTTAATTCTGGGAATTAGACACTATAGCAATCTACAATTTTGACAGTCTGAGTCTTAAGAAATGCTCTTCCTGGTTCTGGTAGCCAAAAAGAATGTAGCCAAGATGACCGACAGGGGGCCGAGCCTCAATGGCCTCAGTTAGATTCGTCATCCCAGGAGAAGCCTGGTCCATTCTCAAGCTCCTGCTCCAAAGCTTCCCAAGGGAGGCCGAACTCAGCCTCCATAGGCAGGGCCTCTGGTACATGGCGGTCTCCAGGCTCGAGGACAGACCAGGACCAACAGGACAGGAATGTTTTGTAAACATTCATTTTTGATAAAATAATTGTATTTTAAAAATGAACAATGAAGTGATTTTTCTATATCTGGTGAGGTGGCCTTTTCTCTTTTTCAATTTTTAGTGTTATCTTTACTTTTTCATCTCAATTCTCAGGATATTGGAGTGGTTTGCCATTTCCTTCTCCAGCTCATATTACAGATGGGGAAACTGAGGCCAACAGGTAAAGGGACTCGCCCAGGGTCACACAGATAGTAAACGTCTGAGGCCAGATTTGAACACAGGAAGATGACTGAGTCTTCCGGACTTCAGGCTTGGTGCTCCACTCACTATGGTGCCACCTAGTGGACCTTCATAACAACTGGGCTGCCTCTGGGTGTGGAGTTCCCCCTCCCAGAAAGGTTTCAGACTGGCTCTTGCCCCACTGAGGATTGGGTTAGGCTGCCTCTGGGTTCCCCACCAAACCTGAGGCTCTGTGGCCCTAAACCTGGGTCCTGCTTCTAAGCTCAGAACCCTGCCCATGACACCAAACACCAAAGACTACCAAGAGGAATGGCATAAACAAGATGGTGGGGAGTAAGTGGTGAGCAGTGGCTTCCAGGGCCCTTCCTCCTCTGCTGAAATAAATGGAGAAGGCTCCTCCCACATCCCCACTAAGTGGAGGCCTAGACCTCCTCAGCCATCCTGGCCCCTTCTGCCAACCTGCTGGGAAAATGGAGGCTTATTTTAATATGATTCAAAGGAGATGTTCCATTTTTTAAATACTTTTTAAAAATGTCTATTCAGTAAAAATTCCTGGAGATTTATCACCCTTTTCTATTTTTATATGGATAAAGTGGGTGGCAGCTGAGTGGCTCAATGGACAGAGCACCAGGCCTGGAGACAGGAGGTCCTGAGACTAGCCTCAGACCCTTCCTAGCTGTGTGACCCTGAGCAAGTCACTTCACCCCATTTGCCTAGCCCTTGCCCTTCAGCCTTAGAGTTGTTTCTAAAACAGAAAATGAAGGTTCAAAAAAAGACAGAATAAAGTAATTGCAGAAAAATACACACCAAGCCAGGGAGTTACCTTGATTACAATTTATATAGATACAGACATTTACCTGTATCATACTGACATTCACCTGTAAACACATTTTGACTATTTCCTGATCAACAGTCGTGCTTATAATCAAAACCTCTAACTCAAAATACAACATGAGGAAAATCTGGATTTGAATATTCTAAGTGCTTCCTGTTTTATGGGATAGTTCATTAAGGGGGCCTAAATTCAACTGCAGACCTTAAGGATGCCAGGGAGGCCTGGAGATGGACATGAAAGAAGGGAGCACTCCAAGACGGAGGGGCATTAAGGGCAAATGGGCCATTCTTAGCCCGGTACCTTCTATCTTAGTATCAATTTTAAGGCAGAAGAGCAACAAGGGCTAGACAATCAGGTTAAGTGATTAGCCCAGGGTCACACAGCTAGAAAGTGTCTGAGGCCAGTTTTGAACCCAGGCCTTTTGATGCTCTATCCACTGTGATAATCTGGCTGTGTTCATTCTTGACCCAAAATGCTACAGAAACCCCAAGAAGGAAGTGCTTACTGTGGTCTCCAGGGAGCTGAGCTCTGAAGGGAGGAGGGCATTTCTGATGATTGAGCTAAGATTATAGACAATCACAACCAGATGAAAATGGAACAACTTCCCTAAAAAGTACAATTCTCATACACATAAAATCCACTAAATTATTTCTCACCAAGGCTGTTAAAACCACGCTCCAGCCCAGCTTCCCACACCCTCCAGAGGGGCTGAGAGTCTCTGGCAAGCCTCCATTCTATCACTGGATAATTTATTATCACAAAGTGGAGCATCTCACTTCGAAATACAAGAAACTACAACCTGAATGGATTCTAACCTCCATTTTCCTTCTTTTGAGAAAGTAATTAAAGTCCTTTTCCTACTAAAAGGTTCTCTAGGAATTTCCATCTCTATTTCCTGTTCTACAGTTAGATTAGAATAAAATGGAAACAATGAGGAAATAGAATCCTTTTCTTACGTTTTGTTTTCTCCTCCAGACAAGGGAGGGGTCTTGGAAATATGGGATAGTTGATTATAAAAATGAAACCAATCTCCACCCGGTGGGCCTAATCACTATACACAGCCTATTCTCAGACAGTGAACAAGCCAGGCTCCCAAATGTTGTTGCTTGACTTTAACAGCCTTCCTGTCCCCAAGTGTGACCAGGTCACACCAGGAGGAGTCGGCAGTGAGGTCCACAGAAGCCCCAGACCAGGCTCTTGGCTATAAAGCTTTCAGTTCCAGAAAAAAATAAAAGAAAGGAATCTAATTATTTCTAAAATAATTATTTTATCACAATAAGCAAGCTGGTTATTTGGTCACAGGAGTGATCATTTATCTTACACACAAAAAGATTACCTTGCTTGGTCCACTTTATGTGAATTTTTCTTCATTTTGCTTGGGGAGTCGATTTTTACCCCAAGGTTTCTCAGCTGCTTAACAGTGGCATGGAGGACGCTGTCCTTGTCCATCCGGCTGGGGTCAGATCTTTTGATCTTTCCATCACCCCCATTCCCGGCCTCGGTGCCGCCACTGCAGGGAATCGCTACTCCTGTGCATGCAGGCCCAGTGTCTTTGGAAAAAGTTTTTAACACGTGGTTTACCTGACCCTGGTGGAAACAAAAGACTCAAAAGTTAAAAACAACAACAACAACAAACCACTGATGTCTAAAGTGCTATCAGAAAAAAAGGAGGAAAAAAACAGTGTTTGCTGTCTCCGACAGCTGCAAATGATCCCTAAAGCGGCCAGTTAGTTCTTAGAGTAACTCACAATTCACTGTGTTCAGAATTTCAAATTCACTTAAACAAAAAACCCTTCTTTCTGCCTTATCAATTCTTTTTTCAAATACTTTCCTTCCATATTAGAATTGATACTAAGTATCAGATACTAAAGCATAAGAGTGGTAAGGGCTAGGCATTCTAGGTCAAATGACCAGGAAGTGTCTGAGGCCCAATTTGAACCCAGGACCTCCAGGCTCCAGGCCTGACTCTCTACCCACTGAGCCACCTAGCTAGCTGTCTACTATCAATTCTAAGACAGAAGAACAGCAAGGGCCAGATCCATCCCAATCCAGGCCTGGCATTCTATCCACAGTGCTATCTAGCTGCCTCTAACACTGGCCTGCTAAGCAAAAATGTCTGAAGATTTAACTCAGAAAACAGTCCTGGTTTCCTTTCAGTTATCCAGGGAAATCTCCCATGAAGCTCCTTCTTCCTCTATGAACTAAACACAAAGAGGAGCAGCATAGCCCTTCCTGTGTCTGCAAAGCACCTTTGGTGCTGATGACAAAGCCTCGGCAGGCCACCAGGGAGGGCCTTCCTGGCTCCAGACTGCAGCTGGAGCTCTGCAGGAGAGAGATGGTGGCTGCACGTCATCTGACAGCCTCTGCATTTATTTACCTCCAACCCCAAAGCCAAGGGCACAAGCGCTCCCTGAGCTCCCCAGGAAGTCAGGGCTGCTGCTTCATCTCACCGCTGGAGAAGCAGAGCCGAGATGTTCTCTTCACATCTCTGGGTCCTGCTGGGCTTTGAATTTGCTTTGCTGGGTTCAGGCTTATAAAAGTCACATCCACACTGTAGAAAGAAGCCTGTATTTCCAGGGGAGGCAGTCCCGATCACTAACGGGCTTTGGAGAAAGAAGTCCCTGAGCCTATCGGCCTGCTGTATCTCGCAGGCCCAGTGCTCACGGCTCTGGGACCCTCAGCGCCCCCACATGGCCTGAGGAAGCCGGGATGCTTGGATGGATGGGCAGCCGCAGCCCAGGGAAGCTGCATGGCCCATTCCCTGACAAATGAGTGCTTCCCGCCCTAAGAGAAAAGCGTTCAAGGTGTTCTTACCAACAAATCCTGGCAAATCTTCTGATCATCTGACGGCAGAGACGGCGAGGGCTCGCCCGCTTGGCTCTGCTCTGCTCGGGGTTCCCCTGCTGCTGCTGCGGACTGGCCGTGGGGCTCCTCGGGGGGTGCTGGCTGTGAGTCCGCAATCACACCTTCTTCCAACAAGGGACTGGGAAGAAATAGGGGCACATCCGGCTCCTTTCTTACTGCCAGGGAAACACTGAAAAGAGAGCGCCGGGTCCAGGTCAGAGTCATCCATCACCCACACTCTGAAGCCCCCGGCCCGGCCCAGAGCTGGGCTGAGGCTGCCCACTGGGAAACCCATGGAGGGCTCTGAGGGGCGCCCTGTGCTCTGCCTCGTCTCTGCCCCAGGACACACTGGATGAAGTCATTCACTGGGGAACCTCCTGGGCCATCTATGTGAAGGGCATCTCCGCGCAGACAGACGCGCTTAAGTATCGGACGTTCCTCCATCGGCTTTGCTGAAGGCTCCCCGTGCGTGCCCGCTTTTTTCTGCCCACCCTTTCCGAGGTGAAGTCTGCCTTTCTCTCTAGCTAAGATCTCGGCTGAACAGGCTCTCAGAGGTGACTGTCCCGCACCATTGAGTCCTGCCACCGAGGAGAAGAGAGGATGACAGCCAGAGGAAGTGAGGCTAAGAGCTCAGAGACAAAGACTGCCGAAGCAGACAAAATGCAACCCGAGCCCATGCCAGCTTTCTTGGACATTCAGAAGAGGACTGGGAGGAGTCACTGGCTGCACAGTGCTTGAATCAAGTGAGGACACAAACTCTGTGAGAACCTGGGGCAGCTTCGTGGGAGAAGAGACCAGCTAATGATAACGCTTTCCTTAAAGGGTTGTTGTGAGGATCAACTGGGATGAACGTGTAGAATTCTTCTGTTGGTTATCGGCTGTTCTACTGAACAAGAGTTTTATTCTAGTTATTCTAATGACATTTCCTCTCTCTGGTCTCAGTTCACCGGAACATTGCCTGATACATTATTCAGAACTTCATGGGCTCAACATTTCAGAACAGGAAAGGTCTGAAGAGTTCTTTCATTCAACCCTCCCATTTTACAAAGGAGGAAACCGAGATCTAGAAGTGAAGTGACCCACCCCAGGGTAA
Source organism: Monodelphis domestica (assembly GCF_027887165.1). Lineage (NCBI taxonomy): Eukaryota > Metazoa > Chordata > Mammalia > Didelphimorphia > Didelphidae > Monodelphis > Monodelphis domestica. The sequence continues at coordinate 30,655,711 of NC_077228.1, read as the reverse complement.
GGCAGGGCTCTAAGCTCTAGATGCTAGGTCTACAAAGGCCCCGGAAAGAGTCCCAGCCCTCAGTTCTAAGGGGAGAAGACAACAAAACTGGGCAGAACTTTGCAGCAAACTCAAACGCCTGGAGGAGCCTGGAGTCTTCAGGGCCCAGGGATGGGCATGCAGAGCCTCTGGGGTGACCTCCACCAGGCTATGAATGCCTCAGGGAGGGCGGAGGGGAGAGAGGGAGAGACACTCTGAATCTCAAAAGGTCACTAATAATTGTTAAAAATTGTTTCTATGTGTAGTTGGAAAAAATAGGAAAAATTAAAAAAAAAGGTGGTGCCTGAGCTGAGGCTCTGAGGAGGGGCTTTCAAAGGACTAAGGAAGGGGCGAAGGCATTCCAAAGTATGTGTAAGAGGAGAAACAGACCCAGTTGGGGGGGATGGGGGGTGAGGGTGAGGAGGGGGAGGGGAAGGTAACATCAGGAGGGGCCTGACTGGTCAGCCAGAAGCAATCCTGGAGCCAGTGGGGAGGCAATGGAGCAGATCTTCTCAGGCTTGACCTTAGAGAGCCATAAGGACAGAATTATAGCTAGAAGATCCTACAGACTGTCTATTTTGACTACACCCCACCCCTCACCCATTTAACCTGGGCCTCAGTTTCGCCACATGATCTGAACTCAGGTCCTGGGACTCTAAGATCAGGGCTCTTTTGGCATTTCTGAAAGCTCCAGTGTGGTCTCACAACCCTGCTCTGAAACCTTCAGTGGCTTCCTATTATCTATAAGTGCAAAGTCAGCAGTAGCCTGGGGATCTTAGGTTCTCCACTATTGGGTCTTAACCTCCCTCCTTGGCCTTCCTCTCCATTGGAGTGTCCTGCCATCACTCCCCTTCCCAGTCTCTCAGTAGGGAACCTGGAGACCCAAGTCCACCCCAAGACTTGAGAACATGGATGACTCCACCAGGCAGACGGGCCCTCCATGGAAGAGCTGTAACCATCAAGATCAAAGACCACCAGGGCATCAGGTGACTCAGAGAGCTAGGTCTGGAGATGGGAGGTCCTGGGTTCCAATCTGGCCTCTGATACTTCCTAGCTATGTGACCCTGGACAAGTCACTGAACCCCACTGCCTGGTCCTCACGGTTCTTTTGCCTTGAAGCAGGTACAGAGCACTGATTTTGAAACAGAAGGGAAGGTTCAAAAACAAAAGAAGAAGAAGACAAGAAGACGGATGACTACCAGGCCCTCCCAGCTGCCCCATGCTAGCTTAAGGCCTCCCCCCCCCCCCATGAGTGAGTGGACAGGTGGAGCAGCCTGGACAGTGGGGGTACTTCCCAGTCTCAGCCAGCATGGGGGGCAACTGGTTTTGAGGGAAGGAGCTGGACATCCACCACTGGCAGCCAAGACAACATGGCTGAAGCAATGAGGTGCGCTGAGGGAGAGCCAGGAGGTGTGTGTGTGTGTGTGTGTGTGTGTGGCAAGTCACTACACCCCTGTGACACCACCTCATACTGTAAAGATGATTTTAGCTTTGTGACTTGAAAAACTAAATAATTGGTCGCCAGGGAAAATTCCCAAATGATAAAATACCCAAGTCAGCTGGGAATTATGGTGATTTTAATTAATATAGAGAAGGAATTAAGGAGAGAGAGAGAGAGAGAGAGAGAGAGAGAGAGAGAGAGAGAGAGAGAGAGAGAGAGAGAGAGAGAGAGAGAGAGAGAGAGAGAGAGAGAAGAATTAATTTAAACTGCTCTGGCTCAGGCTGAGCCAGGCAGTAGTTAAAGGCCTTGGCCAAAGTGACCTCCCTGAGCCTAAGGGAAAGAGAGTCAGTCTTATCACTCACCACGAGACCATCTCCAAGGAAGCTATCTGAGGGGGATCCTCCAGGCTGAGTTCTAGTCTTCACTGAACTCTGAATCTAATTGCATTCTGAACTGAATTGCCTGAACTGATTTTTTTAGTCTTCTTTTAAAGAAATTTTCTCTTATGTCACCTCCCCTAAACTTTCACGTCTACCAATCACAGTAGACTTTCTCCAGGACTGCCTATTCTTTAGTTCTCACCTTCTTTGATTAGATTTTCTCCAGGATTGTCCACTCTTTAGTTCTCACCTTCTCTGGTTAGCTTATATCTCCTGAGGTACTTCATACTTCTTTGTTAAGTTTACCTTTTGTGAGTTACTTGACCTTTTTGTGATTAATTTAACCTTTATAGGTACTTAACACCCTTTTGTATTAGATCTAAAAATAGACTTAGCTTAAGTTTTAGCTTCACTATAATGTATGAGTTAAGTACCTTCATTGTTCAATCAGGAGTTTACAACTTTATCTTCCCCTAAAGTATGTCTAATTAGGGTGGAGTAATTTCCAAGTTCACAATGCCTTGGGCCAGGGGATGGAGTACCCTTAAAACACGTTTGTGCCTTTCCTTCCCCCTTGGTATATAGTAGGCACTTAACAGGAAATGCTTGCTTTCATTCATTCTTTCAGGTCCTCGCCTCAGATGCCTCTGATGCCTCTGGCCATTCAACCAAGCCATCCCTCACTCCCTGAAGAAGCTCCCCTGACATTTGCAGCCCACAACAACACTCAGCTCAGCTGTTCCAGGCATGATGAAGGGGCTCCTTGGATTCCTGTCTGAGTCCCTCCTGTACTCTCCTTGGGATGTCACAGGGAGGGAGGTCTCAGGGAGGCCCCCAAGAGGGTAATCCACCATGAAACACTTCTACACAGAGAGGAAAATGAGGCTCCTGAGGGTTTCACTGACTGGAATTCACAGTTTCCTAAGGGCCCCGGGAGAGGGATCCTGGGGATGTGCGCCAACGTGCCACTGGCTGGACTCTGGGCTGCCTGAGGATGGAAGTTTGTATTTTCTGTACTATGTTGTGGATCCTGAAATCCTCTCAGCAAAGCCATTTAGAAATGCCTTGGTAGTAAAAAACCAGCCCCAGAAAGAGCATTCTGCCCACAAGGTGGCAGTGCAGCCTAGGAGAAAATGTGGGACTTGGAGAACTGGTTCAAACCCTGTCTCTGTGACTTAAGAGTCATGTCAGTCAATAAGCTTATATTGGAAATCCCTATTAAGTGTTCCCATTGGCTGTGGGGCAGAGGGGTGGGGGAAGTGAGGAATGTCCTCAGGAGCATGGGGGAAGAGGCAGCCACGGGCCCACAGAAAGAGTGCTCTAAGGGCCATCTTTGGCACCTGGGCCATAGGTTCACCATCACTGTGCTAGGCCCTGGCCTGGAGATACAAAGAGAAGCCAAAGTCCCTGCCCCTGAAGAGCTGCCAGTCTAACAAGGGTAGTGACAGGCCAATAACTCAGGACATAGTAGCATCTACAAGGATGTGAGCACCAAAGGGAAGGCTTCATGTAGGAGGAGGAGGGATTTGAGCTGAGACTTAAGAAGCCAAGAAAGCTGGAAGGCAAGAAGAGAGGGAGCATTCCAGGCCCACAGGGCAGCAAGAGAGAGGAGGATCAGCCTGGTGGAACAGCCGGGAAGCTGGGTAAGATGTAAGAAGATCAGGTTAGGAAGGGCTTTAAAGGTCAAGCAGAACTTGTTAGAGGACTTTGGACAAGTCACTGTACTTCTGAGCCTCAGTTTCCTCCTCTGTGAAATGACAGGATTGGACTAAACACCAGATGGTCCTTCCCAGGTTCACGGCCTATGATGTCCCCATTTAAGTACTTAACTTTTCCACAGTTTTGTCCCATGATGTACATTTCCCACCTGGACCATGAGGAAACTAAGCTGGACAGACACTATAGCAATGGAGAAGACACCCAGATTGGCACAATAAGCACAAGAAGGAGAATCCCCGGCAGTGGATCCAAACAAAGATCAGAGAAACTAGATCTTACCTGGGAAGAACTGCATTAAAGTTTAGGAACACTTCTTGAAAAGAGAGCTTTCTTTTCACAAATTCCCAACTTAAAACGGGGTTCAGAGTCTGGGGCTGAGGTGTCACAGTGAGGGAACGGTCTGCAAGTCTAAGAAGCCAGAGTCTGAGGGGGGAAGCTGGGTGGCTCAATGGATGGAGAGGCGGGCCTGGAGACTGGAGGTCCTGCTTTCCAATCTGATCATACATACGCCCTAGCTGTGTGACCCTGGGAAAGTCCCTTAACCCTGACTGCCTAGCTCTTAGAGTTCCTCTGCTTTGGAACCAAATACAGTATTGATTCTAAGATGAAAGGTATGGGTTTAAAAAAAAAGTCACGGGGACTGACTGCTAGAAAGTAATGGCCTCCAGTTTTCTGTGTTTGACAGCAAAATAACTAAGAAAAAACTAACTGAAATTATTAGAAGAAATTAGCGATTTTGTCATTGCTGTCATTTGTCAAACTGACTTACAGTTATGAATTACTTTGGTTGAATAATCCAGACTCCATTTTGTTTTCACATCAGATGAACTAGTTAACTCAGAACAAAATGAAAATGAAAAAATCTGAACTCTCAAGCAGTCCTGGCAGAAGTCCATCTTGTGGAGGTTTCATCAGGCCCACAACAACTAACTCTCCCAAGCAGTATATTAAATAAATTGACCTTGTGACCAATAACTAAATAACCAAATGCAAGCTGAAAAGAGATGTAAGGAAGGACTAATAACTGGTGAATCTAACATTCACACTGAACTATAAACCTCACAGCAGTCAGCAATGATGGAGCACCCAATGAATAGAGACAGCACAAGAAGCACCTTCGACATCCCAGGACAGACTGTCTAATAGTTTTTCAGAACTTGGGAGCAAAACACCGCCAGATGGACAAAAAGCACATTTGGATGTATGACTTGACAAACAAAAGCTAGAGTTTAAGAAAAAGAGAGGAAGAGTCAAAAAATGAAAATATTTGCAGCCTCAAGAGAATTTATGAGAAAAAAATTCAAAAGGTGATTCCACCACAGCAAATATTAGTACGCTTGTCAGAATGGCTCGTAGAGGAAAATGGGAAAGAAAGCGTCTCTAAACACCAGGCACGCTTCTCCGCTGGGACGAGGCAATCAATAACCAATCAAGCTTCGAGGCATTCAGCCACAGAAATTTACCCTACAGAGGCTGCTTCCACATCAGAAAGAGAGAGGTGGGTCACTAGGAGCTCACATATCCAGGTGTCATCTATGTATACATAGCAGCGGAAACCAAGGCATGAATAATACTGCAGACCTGGGCCTGATCCCTCGAGGACCCCTAAAACAAATGTGGGCCACCATGGGCACATGGCTAGGATCCCCATCAGTGCACTGTGCTTGGGGAAGATTAGATTTATATCAAGTGTGCTGCTAGAAATCAATACAGGTGATTAATTGCTACTAAGAAGTAATTAACTGCATTCTATTAATGTGACTACAGAACTGATTTCTAAAGTTAAAAACCACACATACGCACAATCCAAATTGAAGAGAAGATTTGAATTAGCTCCTTTTGGAAAAAGGCCTGAAGTATATAGGATCAAATTAGGTAAGGTAAATAAGGCTGATGTGACCTCCTTCACGGCCCTCCATATAGCTGTTATGCCAGAGAAGTAGAGGCCCCGGGATCTGCCTGAAACGAAGGCGGGGTAATGATTGTGCTACATGCCCGGGGTACCCAATATGATGCGTGCTTCTAATTGCTACAAGCCAGCACCCTCTAAAAAATGGATTACTTATCTTTAGGGAGTCTATTACGGGGTCACAGAACAGAAGTCCCCATCGCCCATCTCTCCACCCTGTGTGGGGGGTCTCGTGGCCCGCAGGTGGATGGAGGGGGGCAGCAGAGGCCCAGGGTCTGGTCCTGGAGGCTCTGCTACTTGCTATCTCCCATAGGTAGAATGATGGGGTTGGCCTAGATAGCCTCAGAGTAAGGCGGACCAGCAGAGTCCTGTCGTGGGCCTGGCTCATCTGAAGAAAGAAGGAAGGCATTTCAATCTTTTCTTCAGGGAGGCCCACACAAGAACTAGCCCTTGCAGTCAGACACAACGGGCAGTGTTTTTAACAGGTGTCTGAGGGAACGATCCTGGACTAATTAAGCCTCACCAGGCCTCCACCCCCACACCAAGAGGTCAGAATGAATACGTGTAGCTTGTCTAATTGTGAAAACCATCGTGCTTCTTTTCATACAAATACAGTTCCTCCACCAAAGCTCCACAAGGCCGGCCCATTTCTCCACAACAGGAGGGGCCTGAGGACCACCGGAGTGCCCCATAAAGGATCTGTGGGAAAACATCCAACAAGGACGTCCCAGGGCAAAAGCTTGTGCTGGGAGCTTGGATCTACGTAGGGAGAAAGGGCCAGGGTTCTCTCCCACAGAAAGCCTCAGAGGTTTGCCTTGGGAGCACCTTTCTCCATTGTCCTACCCCATGCCAAAATGAAGTCTTTCTCTCCCTGTGCCCTGTAAACCTCAAATTTCCTTAGACTTATAAATGTTGGAAATTTCACCATTGGGATATTTCATACTTGGAAAATTTCTTACTGATAGTCTATTGGAATGGGAACCCCATTGGCATGGGAGGTTCCTTCTCTTCCCTTCTTAAGATTACTTTAGGACAGAAACCCTTTGCTGAACAATGGAAAGGACTTTGACCTATGCTTAAGCATAGAACAGGAATTTCTTTGAGTCATGATTGATTTTAGAATTGATACAATGGAGATACTTGGAATAAATCTCCACCCTATTCAGTCCTAACAGGATTGAGTAAGGGCTGCAGCCTAGATCAAAATTTAATTATTCCAATCTCTACCCTACTCAGGTTAACAGGATTTAGAAAGGGCTGTAGCAAAGGAGCAAAGATTTAATCATTTGAAAATATGACCTTCAACAGACATGTGCAAAAGCCAGAAACCTCTGGGCGGTCCTGGGTTAAGCTAGAGCCTCCATTGGCACAGGGAAATTGATGAACAGTGATTGGTAGATGTGAGGACTGAGGGGAGGCAACTTGGAGGGTTTCCTTAAAGATAGGGGGTCTGAAGACTCCAGGGGTGGTTGAGTAGTTGGTCGGTGTGGTTCGTGTGGGCTCTGAGAAGCTTGCTCTGAAGGAAGCTGAAGGTGGGGGCCTCTGAGACTGTTTCTCCATTTTGGTCACGTGAGTAATAGGGACTGATCTCTTTTCTTTGCCCCAGCTATCTAAGGGCTTGGGCCTTTTGGCCCAGCCTAAACAGAAGGGGTATTTAAGCCCTATTTCCTTCTCTCCCCTTTCTCTCTCTCTATCTCTAATTACTTCCTCCTATTGTAATTAAACTCCATAAAAGATTGACGGCTGACTTAAGTTTTCATTTAGGAATTACATAGCTGATTCCTTGGCGACCTTAAATTTATATATGTCAGTCTTTTAAAGTGATTCTCTTGTAACAGCCCCAAGCTCTTGGCTGTCCCCATGCACAGTGGTGTAACAGAGAGCATCAGGCTCAGAGCCACTGAGACTACATTGGAATCCTGGCCCCAGCATGTACTAACCATGTCCAGGTGAGCCTCAGTTTCCTTGTCAGCAAAATGGGGTCACACCTATGAAAGTGTGGCAAGATCACACGAGAGGATGCACTTACAGAGCTTTGCCAACCTTATTATTGTTATATGACCACCCCGACACTTCTCTGTATACATCCTAGCTCCTCCCAATTGCATCATAAATTCCTCAAAGGTCAAAGACGGTGTCATTTCTCAGTTGTTATAATAATGCACATTTAAGCAGTTACAAGCTTTCCTCGCAACAAAACTATGAGGCCCAATGACAGATGAGAAAACGGAGGCAATCATCAGCAAAGAGAAGTCACTCAGCCGGGGCCACACGAGGAGTGCCAGCTCTGCTGGCCCCGGGCCAGACCTCTGCCCGGGCCCTGCCTCTGTTGGCCCTGACTGAAAAAGCAGATGCAAACAACGGATTTGAAAGAGAGGGCTCCGCTGGGAAGACAGACAAACAACAGGCCCCACCTGCAGAAAGCCGAGGATGGACTCGTCTCTTCTTCAACAACGCGGCTGCTCTCCTCAAAACTTGGAATATCCACGGCTTTCAGTGAAGACGTGATGCTTGCCTGGTCTGTCGTGTCCTGATTCATGCTGACGGACAAATGGATGTCCTCGCTCGAGAGCTTGGAGTCCTCCTCCTTCAGAGTGGCGGCAGGCTCGGCAGGCTCGGCATCCCAGAACAAGCTGGCCCCTGGGGACGAGAGAGCGAGGGTGCTGATAAGGGCTCGTGCCAGAATCTTTGTTCACGAATGCTCTTTCAAATGCAATCACACCAAGTTCTTCATTCAGGACACTGAATCCGCTCTCCTCCTCCAATACTATTTTTTAAAATAATGACAACAGGTTAACCACACCTCCCACCTCCCTGCTGGCTTAGGGGGTCCTCCATGCTGCCCCAAAGAAGAAGACTCAATCATCAGTTATGGTTGTGACAGAACATTAAAGCTTGCAAGTGGCTGCTGTGTTCTAACTTTCTGAACTCAGTTACTCAGTATTTGTTTTTAACAGATTCTGAACAACTTTCAGAAAAACTTATATAATGATGATGATAATCTACCCACCAACCTAGCAGGTAGGGGCTATAATTATCTTCAGTTTACAGTTGAGGAAACTGAGGCAGACAGACATTAAATGGCTTGCCCAGGGTCATACAGCTAGTAAGCCTCTGAGGCTGGATTTGAACTCATGTCTTCCTGGCTCCAAGTCCATCAATGCTCTATCCACAGCCTCTAAGTTATCCTTCCTAAATATGATTATCTAAGTGCCTCCCAGGTCCTAGAACACTGGATGAGTATGAGGTCCATCACCAACAGACTGCCTGACTCAGCCACTACATGCCCAAACAAGAATAGGCCCAGCAGCAAAGTCAGAGCATCTGGTCCACAGATCAGACACAGGGGGTAAAGAGGTAGTGACACTACAAGCCTCTGGCCCTATATGCCACCTTCAGCCAAGATGCCCATGCTAGATGCTTGGACCAAGTTTGAGGCAGGATCAGAAAACCCTACCTCAAACTGAGACTAAGCTACAAAACCCTAAACCTTCCTTGGCCATTCTGCAGCCAGACCTTCTAGGCTGACCAGGATGCAAGAGCATCAGGTGTGTGTGCAGAGAAGTTCTGACACTGGGCCGTCACGGAGTTCTGCTGCAGCCCTGGGGCCCAATCAGCTGACACCGAAATGGGCCTCAGCTCTTGGTGTCTGGTGAGAAATCATTCAGCCCACCTCATCTCCGCTGCCCACGGTGAGGGCGACCAAACTCCTACAGCCAGCTCCTCTGGGGCTCCAAGGCCCTTAAGATCGGGATAGAACACTCTTCTGCTATAAAGAATGACAAACTAGATGATCACAAAAACCTGGAAAGACTTCTAGGAACTGATGCACCGTGGAGTGAGCAGAAGCAGAACCTCGTACACAGTAGCAGCAGTGTTGTACGAGGATCGACTGTGGATGACGTAGCGATACAAAGAAGCCTGATGGTGAAAAGTGCTATCATCTGAGAAAAAGAACTGATGGAATCTGAATGCAGATGGAAGCATACCATTTTTTACTTTCTTTTTCTATGTTTTCTTTCACAATATGGCAAATCAAATTTGTTTTGTATGACTGCACATGTCTAACCTATCTGAAATTGTTTACCTTCTCAATGGGGGGAGTGAAGGATGGGTGGGGAAAATGTGGAACTCAAAGTTGTAAAAGCGAAGGATAAAAATTGTTTTTACAATAATTGGACAAAAAATAAATTAAAAAGAAAAAGGAAACCTTCTCCCCCCTCCTACTGGGAGTAGTTTGTCTGTGGCAGAAGAAGGAAGAAGCATCCAATAAAGCTGGACAAGCAGGAACAAGGACCTTGGATGTCATCAAATCTGACCACCTCATTTGACAGAGGAGGAAACCAAGACTTGCCCAAGGCCACACAAGTAGGAAAGGGCAGATCAGGAATATGTTCTGACTCCAAAGGCACTCTTTTCTCCCTTGTGTCTCCAAACCGTGGTCTGGCAGCACCACAGGGCAAAAGGTTCTGGATGTCAGGTACAGCATCGGGACTTTGTATTTGGGAGGAGGCAGGGAAGCCCTAAAAGACTTCTGATGAGACAAAGTGGTGTGGCTGAATCACAATGACTAAGATCCACCTAGAGGATGAACAGGAAGGGGCAAGAGAATGTAGGAAGGCCCAATACAGACCATCAGCCTGTCCTGACCCTCCCAACTACCAGTACCCTCTCCCTCAAACTGCCCTTCATCGGCTTTATTTTCCGTTTCCTTGCATTATGATCATGCCGTCTCCCTCCTGGAGGATAAGGGTTGTTCTTTTATTGTCTATGTCTGTCCAGTGCCCAGCCTAAAGAAGGTGCTGTAAGAATGCCAGCTGAGTGAAGGCCTGTCTAGGGTGGCAAAGGGAATGGAGAGGATGGAGAGAAATGAGGGATGCTGCAGAGCATTGAACAAGACTTTATAACTGCTTGGATATGAAAGAGAAGAGAGAGGAGAGTTCCAAGAGAAGTTTAAGACTATAGGTGAAATGTGGTGCCACAAAGAGAAATAAGAAGAAATAAAGTCAAGAAGGAATGCAGCTGGGTGGATTAGTGGATTGAGAGTCAGAACTAGAGATAGGAGGTCCTGGGTTCAAATCTAGCCTCAGATACATTCTAGTGGTATGACCCTGGGGCAAGTCCCTTAACCCCCCCTATTGCCTAGCTCTTAGAGCTGTTCTGCCTGGGAACCAGTATGCAGCACTGATCCTAAGATGGAAGGTAAGGGTAGGGGAAAAAGAAAGTCAGATGGAAACCATCTGTAGTCTGAGTATTTGGTGGGCCAACGGGGCCTAGGAGTTGGAAGAACAGTTTTAGAGTTCACCAGCTAGGTCAGGGCAGGCCAGAGCAGGATCAGAAATTGCCTAGAAGTGAGTAAAGCCAGGCTGGAGAAGGAAGGGGACCAAGGACAAACTTGGAGAACATGCATGATGGAGCTAAGAAAAGGAGGAACCAGAAAAGAAGAAAGAGCAATTGGAGAGGCTGAGGCAAGAGAAGAGAAAGGATCATTTGGGGGGTTCGGGGGGGTGGCCAACAATGTCAAAAGTACACAGACTGTCCCCTCCACCCTCACTGAGGCCTCTCAAATACCATTAGATCAGGCCTGCTGCTCCCTTGGCCAATAAACTCCAGGGGCTCCTCCCATCCCCCTTCTCTCCCCTCCTTAAGCTCTACTATTCATCTTGCCTCTATCTTGCTCATCCATAGCTGGTTGCACGTTGTCTCCCCCAATAGACTGTGAGCTCCTCGAGAGCAGAATTGTCTTTGCCTTTGCCTTGGCACCTAGCACAGGGCCTGGCACATTGTAGGTGGTTAATGTTTATTGACTGACTGACTTGCTGGGGATGTTGGAAGAAGGGATTGCTGTACAGGTAGAGATTAGACATGATAGATTTCTTCTAATATTGAAATTGTTTTTTAGAGGAAGGCATTAACTCCAGCCCCTGGCAAGGTGAATCTTGTGAGAGCAGGTACAGTTAACAAAAAAGATGACCCTCTTGCCTGACCAAGAAGCCCAAATTTCCTTTAAAAAGTCTAAAAGGACAATGAAAGTCAGACAAAAACCATATAATGAATTCACACCTGGTACAACTTCATTCTTTCTAGTCATACCTTTTAAAAAACCCTTTCTTTCTGTCTTAGGAACAATTCTAAGGCAGAAGGACAAGGGCTAGGCAAATAGGGTTAAGGTGACTTGCCCAGGGTCACATGGTGAAGATGTATCCTGGGTCACATTTGAACTCAGGACCTCCTGACACCAGCCCTGGTGCGCTATCCACTCTGCCATCTAGCTGTCCCTCTGTCCATACATTTAGCCCATACCTGGAAATCTTGGCATGATACTTCTGTGCAAACACCTCAGAACAATTCTTCAATGCCACAAAATGAAGAGTTACCTGTGCTCACAGCGATGCTCACACTTTTCCTCAGGTGCTGACCAGAAGATGCTTGGGCCTCCATTGAAACAAATTCTACCTGCTGCTCAGCCTGCAGAGCACCATCCACATTGGTTGTCTTGGGGCAGGGGTGAGGAGACCGTGCTTCTAACAAACGCTGAATCTAGACCAAGCAACCCATTAACAGACCAATTAGTTAACTAACTGTTCAGTAAGCAACAAAATGGGGCGCAAAGAGGTTACTAAGTATGATGATTTAAAAAAGAAACTGAAGGCTCTCAGAGATGGCCAACAGACATCCTGTCCCCAGGAGGACCAGCCAGGAAACACATTCCTTTGCCAAGAATTCCTTCTACTATACTGAGCTGCCTTTCAACCTTATCCATTACTATTAATTTATCACTATTTTCATTATGAACTCTACTCTTCCCCTCAGATAAATTCATGAATTAAAAAATACAATCATGTTGGGGTTCCTACACAAAAGTTATGTGCAGAGGCTGGAATGACAAACAATTTAATCCAAAATGGCGGAGTAGAAAGAGCATTTGGTAACATACTAACTCTGAGGACCTGGTTTAGTCACCTGACTTCTCAGGACTCCAAGCCAATCCCATTTACAGAGATGATGCCCACCAGAGCAAGGTCCTGATAGGCAGTTCTCCAATCCTGGGATGGGACAGGGATTCATTCACAAAGAAACAGCTCCTATTCCTCACTACTAGAACATGTATCTAGATAAAGTTACACAGGGGAAAGGTTTTAGAACTAGAAGGGGCCTTAGAGACTGTCTAGTCCAAAGCCTTTACTCTAGAGGCAGAAAAGGTCTAAGAAATGACTTCTCTGAGCTCTCTTCAGAGTGGCAAAGGACGGGAAACTGAGGAATGGCTGAACAAGCTATGGTATATGGCTGTAATGGAATGTTACTGCATCACATGAAATGACAACCAGGATGAGTTCAGAAAAACCTGGAAAGGCTTATCTATGAACTGATGCAAAGTGAAGTGAGCAGAGCCAGGAGAACACTGTATACAGTAACATTGTACGATGATCAATTGTGAAGGACTAAACTATTACATGCTGCTTGCCTTTCCTTTCCGTTCTCTTCCCCTTCCTTTCTATCCACTGATCCTGGATGTGTTTTCAGGAGGCAGCAGAGATAATCTAATTCCTCTTCCATATGGCAGCCCTACAAATACTCACCAGGAAAGAATCCTTGACGTGTGCCTTGCCATTGCCTGTGTTTCCTAAGAGTGACCCCTTGATCTGAACTTTCAGAAATCCTGCTTGCCCATACCAATCTCCTCATCCAGAGGACTCACCATGGTTCAGAACTGCCCAACTCAAGGATATCTGACTCAGTTTTGCCCTCTTGCCTGCCCCAGACCATGCTTCACTTCAACCAGCTATCCACCATGAGGGCAGGGCTTGTCCAGTCTGGGTACCTCGCATTCTGCCCCCGTTACCACCTGTATTTCCACCTTTCCCTCCCTTCCATCTCCTATACAGGGAATGGTAATCAAATAAAACTACCATTACTACTGGCAAGGGCATGGCCCTAATACCCTATGACTAGCCTCACAATATCTTGGGGCTAACCAAAGCTCCCTTGGATAGTCATCACCTACTGAGGTACTGTTTCACCTTAAGACAATGTAGGCTCCTATAGGAGAGGGACTTTTGCATTTATATCCCCAGCACCAAGTAGGTAGGCATTTTTTAAAAACCCTTATCTTCTGCCTTAGAATCGGTATTGATTCTAGGACAGAACAATTAAGGCTGAGCAGTCAATTAAATGACTTGAACAGGGTCACATAGCTAGGATGTGTCTAAGGCCATATTTGAACTCAGGTCCTATCTTCAGGACTGATTATCCACTGGTGGGTGTTTTTAAACACCTGAAATACTTAAAGACAAGATCTTGTCTCCCTAAATCTTGTCTTGTCTTGACTTCTCCCTGATAAAACATTCCCAGTTCCTCCAATACCTCCTCCTAGAACATGAACTCAAGAACTTCTAGCACCCCCTGCCCTCCTTTTAATCCTCTGCAACTTATCACTGCTCTTCCTAAAATGTGGCACCCAAAACATGGAAGAGTACGTGTTTCAAAGAGGGTTCATGTTTAGCGAGAATATTCAGTGTTGGAAACAAATCTTCAACATTTTTTTTTCAACTCCCTAAACTTTGGCAAGGCCAGAGTTTGGTGCACTATGAAAACAAGCTACAAGGACCAATGGACAATGTGCATTCATTTTCTAGAGAAGTTAATTATAAAATAATGACACACCAACCTGAGCCTGAATTATTTTCAATCGTCGGTCTTGCTCTTTAACGTAGCGGTAGGCATCTGGAGACAATCCCATCATCCCATCATCAGTTTGCATCTTGGATGAAGACATGCAGGTTGGGCAAGTCTGTGGACTGCTAGTGTAGGGGGAAAGTCTTCCCACAGGTGATAAGTCTAAATTACTACCATTCCCCATGCTCCCCTGCTGCCGCAGCATCATTGGACTGCTTGAAGAACTTATAGGATTATGGCATATATTTGGACAGGCATTTGGATGAAAAGGATAGCCACCATCTTGAAAACTGTGGCTTTCCTGAAAGAGCCCATGCTTCTGTATCCCTGACCAAACGTTTATTTGGCCACACTGCAGATGTCCATGATGCTGACAGCAGCTGCAGAAGTTTGTGGGATAATAAGATGGGGCCAGGGGAGCAGGCACCTGAAGTTCAGGGGGTCTGCCAAAGTTCTGGGGTGAATGGACAAAACCATGGGGGAGCCACTGTGGTGAAGGAGAAGCCTGCCTCGAGTCCAATGGGGAGCATGCTACAGGAAGGGCCCCTTGCCGCGGGTCTCCATCCGAGGAAGTGCTGAGGTTCTCAGAGGGCTGTTTGGGTTTCTGCACAGATGACTCAGGAGATAACACTTTGGGAAGCCTTGAGGGAGAGGGTGGAGAAGAACAAAGTAGCCCTGAAGGACTCCTGGTCGGGGGCCCAGCTTGTCTATGAGGAGGCAACTGCTTTTCTCTGAGGGCTTTCAAAACTGGGGTTCCTGGGCCTGCCTGACTTGGGAGTCGCCCCAAAGGAGGCTGGTCAGCTTCAAGAGAGAGGCTCTGTCTCTCATCACCAATCTGTCCTGAAGACTGAAACAATGAAGGGTTGGTTTTGCAATTCTCCATCTTCCTGTTATTAGATGGTGGGCTCGAGTCTATAAAACTACCATCCAAAACCAGAGAGAGCTCAGGAACTGAGGGATGGATGATAGATACCTGGAAAAAAGAGGAGGTGGAGAGTGTGGAGATAAAATAAATCATTTTTTAAAGGATCTGTCACTTTACTCATAGACAATCAGCTACTAGGCACAAAGATCAGCAGCAGCACATCTTCAAAGGGCTGCAAGGTGACATGACTTCAATCATGGCCCTGTACTGCCTGTTCTCACTCAGGACAGGAGTCACTGGGGCCAGGCCCACCTTCATCAAGTCTGAGAGAGGGCTCCCCCGTCCCTGTCTGCCTTTGTGTCTGTTTGCCTCGATGCTTTCAATAAGGTAAAAACAAAATCAACTTCTCATTGGAAGGGCTAAATGACAAATCCCACATCAATGTTCATTCTCCACCATCTTCTTCAAAGAGCCCCTATTCCACCTCTCTAAACTGGCCAGTTTCCATTTTTGTAGTTCCTTTAAATATTTTCCTCAAAGAACCACATGACAAAGTGCCAATATTCCTATTCCCATTCTATAGAAGAGGAAACTGAGGGCCATAGAGGTAAAATGACTTTTCTAAGGCCACACAAACCAGAAGCCCTGATTCCAAGGGCGATGGCAGCTAAGAGATTAAGAGGCAGAGAGGACATACCAAGCTTGAAGCTTTGGCCCTTCCCTGGACACCTAATTAATGCCCTCTGGGCAGTCACTTTCCAACAAGGCCAGCTCCCAGTAGAAGCCCCACCCCAGCTCCTGCTAGAATACCTTCTGACCCACTGGGTGAGGATTAGGGACTGGTCGTGGGGACAAATCTTCATCTTCCACCCCAGAATCGTGGTCACTTACAGAGAGCTGATGCACGGGGGATCCCTTCTGGGAAGCCCTGATGGAAGAAGAGGGAGAGCCATCAGCCATATGTGAGACGCACCTGGTCCCCAGAGGTAGAGTCAAGCAAGCAGGGAGAAAAGCTCTCCACTGACCAATTGTACCTAGCAACAGTCTTAATAAAGGGCCTTGGGACCAAGTGTAGGTTATGTTCAAAGAGCTGGGAAAGAGAACTCAGGAGACCTTCCAGAAACGGCTAAAGAAGACCGCAAGCATTCATTAAGCCCTTACTGTGTGCCAGGCACTGTGCTACATACATACAAAGAAAGGTAGATGGTCCCTTAATTTCCTGGCCAAAATGAAAGAACATATTTCAGGGGGCAGTTAGGTGGCTCAGTAGATGGAAAACCAGGCCCAGAGACAGGAGGTCCTGGGTTCAAATATGACCTCAGATACTTCCGAGCTGTGTAACTCTGGGCAAGTCACTTAACCCCCACTGTCTAACCCTTATAGCTCTTGGGCCTTAGAACCAATACACTCTATTACTCTAAGACAGAAGGTAAGGGTTATATATACATACATACATATATATTTAATACAAAAAAAATGTAGTGGAAAGAAGTTGGAACTTGGATTGAGGCTGAGATGAACCTGGGTTAAAATCTACTAGCAGTGTGATGGTGGGTAAGTAATTGAACATGTTTGAGCCTCTCCCTATTATAAAACAGAGGGATGAATCGATGCACACAAGGATGCTGGGAAAGCGCTTGATAAATATGAAAGCACTGATGTAGGAATGTGAACTGACCGAAAGATTCAAGTCAAGAAATATTCAATTGTGTGTATGACAACAAGCAAGGCATGTTCCAAAGCAGTTTTGCCAGTCAATTCATCCTTCCATTTGTCCATCCCTGAGCATTTAAGAAGTTTCTGCGTGCCAGGGACCAAGGACACAGACACAAAGACACAAGTGCCTGCCCCTGGAGAAGCAACATGGATGTACATAGATATGGATGAAATAGTCCTAAAATAGCTACGAGGTCACGGATGCATATTTGGAGGAAAGGTTGGGAATTTGGGGTTTTAACTTTTCAATATGAAATCTCGATATTGTAAAAGATCATGACCATGGTAACAAAAAAAAATCCCTTACCTCTTCATGGCATGATTCCTGGAGACTTGGCTAAAGAATGTTGCTTCTGCAGTTGTATTTTCTGAGCTCAATTCAAACTTGAGAAGGCTTTTCTGAGAAGGCTCTACATTCTGAAATTAAAAAGTCAAGAGGTGTTGGCCCAGGGCTGGATCTCAAGAAAGAGAAATGCAGTCATAGCCATGTCTCCTCAAATTAAAGGCTTTCTGGACAGCATCCAAATGATCCCAGAGGCCAGGGAAGAACAAACACTAATGAAACTCCTGGTGTTCCTGCTCTCAGGATGTAACAGCACTGGCATGGAACTTCCTGATATAACCTCAGGAATCAGGGCCTGGCCTTCCAACACTCTGTGGTGCCCTCGGGCCTTCCCTACAGCTCAACTGTTATTAATTTGTTGTCTCTCCCAGCTAGAGAACGGACTCCATGAGAGCAGGGCCAGTCTGGCTTTGCCCTTTTTAAATCTCCAATGCACCCAGTATAGTGAGTGATATATAGGAATGCTTAATGAATGCTTCATCACTTGATCTTTCAAGAGCAGAAGAGGAAAGGGGAAGGAAATGACCTGCTTAGGGAAATACAACCACTTCTTTTCTTGATCCATTTGTTCCAAAAGGAAAAACACCCCAATATATAAGGACTTATTAAAAATAGATGACATTTTCTTCAATTTGTTTTCAATCTTTTGATTTTGTTTGGCTATTATTTGCTGTCTCACAGTCACTGATTTTTGGGTGGTCAAGTCTAGTTTTTATGGATCCCAAATATACATACATATCAAAAGAAGGGGACCACTGTGAGATGGAGTGAGGGTACACTCGATAATATTTGGAAACTGACTAGACATGTAAGGTGAGAGAGAGTGAGAAATCCAAGGTTGTGAGCCTCAAAAGACAGTAGCACCCTTGACAGAAGTTCAGTTGAAGGGTGGGTTTCAGAGGAAAGATGAGTTTTGTTTTGGACAAGATGTACTTCAGGTATCCATGGAATATTCAGTTTGAAAGATCCATGAGACAGATGGTGATATAGGACTGAAAATTAAGAGATTACAAACAGATACAGAGATCTAGAAGTCATCTGCATAGAAATAATAATGAAACCCACAGGAGCAGATGAAGAAGGGAGTGAGGGAGAGAAGAACAGAGAGACAGAGAGAAAGAGAGACAGACAGGCAGAGAACAGGTGGGATATGGATAATAAGCTAGTAAAAAAGTCGAGAGAGGATTGGTCAGAGATATCTCTGTCTCAAAACCCAGAGAGGAGATCATCTTCAAAGAGAGGATGGTCAACAGTTCAGAAGACTACAGAAAGGTCAAGAGACCAGCAGATCTGGAAATTCAGAGAGCACTGTAACCTTGGAGATGGTAGTCTCAGTTGAGTGATGGATGGAGTCAGAAGTGAGATTACATGGGGGGAGGGGCGGACAAATGCACGCGTGCACATGTACATGTGCATGCATATGTGTTTTGAGTGAATATACCTATATGGACACATGTATTGTATTGTAAGTCTGTGTACTGTATGTGTGTGTATATGTATATGTGCAACATGCACATTTTCCATTCCCATCTTGCGTTCTGGTTCTGTGAGATCCAAACATCTTTACCTTATGAATTCTTGAAACACAATGTCCAGGCTTTTTTCAAGATCATAGTTTTCAGAAAGCCTAATGATTTGAGTTTCCTCTCCTTGACATGCTTTCCAAGCCATGGTCTTTGGTAACAAATAGTTGACATTTTCTTCAAATTTTTTCAATCTTTTGATTTTGTGTAGCTATTTCCTCCTGTTTCAGTCACTGATTTCTGGTTAATCTAGTCTAGTTTTTAGGGATCCCATAACTTTGTCTTAACCACTTTCCATTCTAATTCCTTCCTTAGAAGATCTGATTTCATTTCCTACTCTTGCTTCATCTCTTCTAGGGATTCATGAAGTCCTTATAAAAATCCACGTCTTCCCTTGAAATCTCTGCTTGCAACTGTTAAACTGTGCTGTTGGGGGGAGCCCTAGATGTCCAATCATTTTTCATTCTGGACAAGGTTTGCTTGGATTTATTCATCTCACCAGCTTTGGGCCATGGCCAGGCCTTGGCCCTGTTACACTTCTGGGTGAGTCGTCAACCCTATATAGTCTCACCTTGGGTGCTCTGGGCTCCTGGGCAGACTTTTGCCTCCTCAGGTTGGGCTCCACTGGATCTCTGAGATTCCAAACAGATCTTTAGGGCCCTCTACAACATCTTAGGACAGAGTGTTAGGAGCTGGGAGCCCTAAGGAGTGGGGCTCTCTAGGGCTGAGCAATGCTGAGCCACACCCTAGCCTGGAAGCTGCTCCTTCCCAACAGTTCTGTTACTGGCTTACATCCACCCTGGGGCTCTCTCCAGAGCCCTCATTCTGGTTTCATTTGGACCACAGAGTTCTGGGTCTTCCCTGGTGGTGAGGGGGCCTTATGGGATTACTTGTCTGCATTGGCACTAGGTTTGCCAGTGGCCCCCTTTCCTTTTTCCTATGGATTGCTTGCTGAATCTTTGTGCAATGTTGGGGTGCCAGAAGTTTCTCAATGGATTTAGCACCAATTTCAGGTTTTTGCAGACCTAGGGATGGGGGAACTAGGTAACCAGTCTCTGTGCAGACAGCCCCCGCCATCTTGTCCACCAGTCCTAGCGGTTCTTCCGCATATGCTCTTACTAGACGCTGTGTTGATTTGTGTGGGACATTCTGACCTAAGTGAAAAAAACCTCTATTCCTTCGATTCAAAAAACATGCCAGTACTGTCAGAGTAATTGAAAGGGTGGGGCAGTAAAGACACTGCAACTTGTCCTCATCCTGTTGGCAGAATAGAGGCTGCCACAGACGTGTCAGTGGCCTACTTTTTAGAAAAACCAAACCCCAGGGTCCACGGAAAACAGCCTTATTGACGGCCTCTGTTCTGGCCTCAGCCGTCTACCTGAAAGGCTACTAAATCAACTGTAAATGAGTCGGCTTGGCAGCAATGCAATGAGTCCTCAATGGCCAAGAATACCGATTTAATATCAAAGATATTCCTAAAAGGTCAGAACATCAGCTTTATGTTGTCAGATTGCTACCATAAATAACAAGCAACATGGTAAGAACTCAAAGCACTTACTTTGAAAAGATGTAAAGTTTCTTTGCTGGTTAGTAACTGAAAGTGGACATCACTTCCCTGGCCATTTTGCAGGACGCACTCATAAAATTCAGGCTCTCTGTGTGTCAGGGAATAGAGAATGACGACAAAACTCCCAGATTCGGAAAAAACCCTACAAATAAAATGCCATATGATTAGAATTTACTATGCTTATGTCCCTGAACAATCTGCAGGGATCTGGGAGAAAAAACACTATTCACAAGCAGAGGACAAACTATGGGAGTAAAAACACTGAGGAAAAGCAACTGCCTGACTACAGAGGTGGAGGGGACATGTCTGAGGAGAGACCCTAAATGAACACTCTAATGCAAATACCAACAACATGGAAATGGGTTCAAATCAAGAACACATGTGAAACCCAGTGGAATCGTGTGTCGGCTATGGGGGGGGGGGGGGGAGAAAATGATCTTTGTCTCCAATGAATAATGTTTTGAAATGCCCAAATAAAATATTGTTTAAAAAAAAAAAGAATTTACTATGCTTAAAGTATATATTTTTAAACTTCCAAAGGCGTTACCCACTTTAATAAGACTGAATATTGTCACTAATTACAGCTCAAGGTGGATTTCTACATGCTTATTACACTTTTCATTATTAATTTATTCAGCCAACATTATCAAATAGACCTTTCAAAAATGCTAAATAGCAGCAAATTGTTTTAGGAGCTCAGTTTGAAACGTGCTTTTTTAGGTCTCCTGGGCATCTAAGGACATCCACCCACACCTGTACCACATCCAAATACCATACACTCCAAGAAAACAACACATGATTCCGATTTTTTCAGTCTGCTAAGAAATACAGTCTGTGACAATGATAGCGTCATTTTGAATATTTATTTCCAGTAACAAAGTGATTTTTAAAAATTACTTTTAAATCCTAAGCCTCAGCTTCTTCATCTATAAAATGAGAGGGATTGAGACCAGTTATTTGTAAAGGTTTTTCCAGCTCCCAAATCCCAAATCAAGGATACTTCAGGAACATTTTGGACTAAGCAGGTTAGGGGAGCTTTTGCTTCCACTAAACTTCTTGGTTCTGTGGCCCAGGGGTACCACTCCAGTCTCCCTTCCCCAGACAACAGAAGACTCTTCCATCCTGACCCGAGTCTTTGCTGCTCTAGGCTTTGCTCCAGGACAGTAGGCAGATCTCTCACAGTCTTTGTCTAGCTTCCCAAAAAGTAGGGCTTGGCCTTGCACTGCAATACCACTCCAGCTGAGGTCTGACCAGGGCAGAGGATAAACTCTGGCTCTCTTAAACTGCCCCAAGATCACATAAATCTTGGTTTAACTTCTTATAACCAATCTCATAGTCCACTAAATTCCCCAAGTTTTTCTCACACAATGACCTATAAGAGAAGCCTTTTAACTCAGGATCTCCACATATGGCCCCTGTGCTACAGGATACAGGTGAGGCACTCAATCAATTGTGGTCCTAGCAACAGACTAAGTGCATCTCAAAGATCATCCTAGCAAAGTCCAGAGAGAAGCATCCCTAACAGCCTGGCCTCTTGGTAGGGAATCCTTTGGCTATGGCAATCCAGGAAACAGAGAAAAATGCACAATGATCCTTTTCCTGTCTGCGCTAACATTGGCAGACTAGTAGAAAGGAGGACTAAGAATGGCAAGAATCAGTTGTTAAGCTACAAACATTAGTTTAGCTATTAGAAATGCAAAATTGAGATCTCTGTCCAATAGCTACCAAGTAACCTGAAGAATCCATCTTAATATTCTACGTATAAACAAAAAGCAGAATTTGGAAAGAAATAGTTGAGTTCAGACATTCTCTTTGACAGCACTGGTAAAGGTGGTCTTATTATGAGGCCATGAATAAAAAGAATCATTATTCCATGAGAGCATTTGGACATTTTGCATTGCAATACTCATCTATGTAAGACCACCATAAAAATGGCCATGGTCCAAGTGCTAATGTCTGTGGCAGAGGACAAAGACAATGGGAAATTCTACGAGGAGCTGAATAAGACACTCCCAAATAAAATGGCATGTACTTTGGCATTCAATGACTTCAGTGCAAGAGATGGAGATGGAAGATGACAAAAGATGTGAATGAACCTATTATTCAGCAGCTGTCTTTCTTTTCTAATTTTAAAAAATATTTTATTCTTGAAATTACATATAATAATTTCTAACATACGTTTTCCAAAATTATAAGATCTAAATTGTCTCCCTACTCCCCTTCCCTTCCCTTCCCTCAGATGAAAAGCAATTTGATCTAAGTCACACATGTATGATCATGCTAAATATATTCCCATATTGTTTATGTCATGAAAGAATACTTATATAAAACCAACCCCTTCCCCCCCCCAAAACCCACACAAAATAAAGTGAGAAATCATATGCTTCAATCTTCATTCATACTCCATCAGTTCTTTTTCTGGAGGTGGATGGCATTCTTTATCATTAGTCTTTCAGAACTGTCTTGGATCACTGTATTGCTGAAAATAGCTCATTCCTAGCTGATCACTGTACAATATTGCTGTTACTGTGGTACAGCATTCTTGGTTCTGATTACTTAACTTTGCATCAGTCCATGTAAAACTTTCCAGGTTTTTCTAAAATTCTGCTGCTCGTTTTTTATAACACAATAGTATTCCAGCACAATCACATATCTCAATTTGTTCAGCCATTTTCCTTTCTAATTTGTGTTACATGGAATGGCTTGCTGGGTAAGTGACGTGAAAACAATAGATATAAATAAAAATGACAAAAATTTTAAAAATCATTCAAGAGTAGGAATGCCACAAGAAATGTATATGATTTTCCTTTATTATGTCAAATTGGACAGACTATTTGAAGTGGGTGTTATATACTGTTTAAATTTAGAAAGATTATTTAATATACTGATATTATAATAATTCATATGTTGTTCTATTCCTCAGTAGGGAATAACATTTTAACACGCATTTCCTTTTCTCCCTAAAACTGTAATAGTTTAAAAATTCCCATCTTGCTTTCATCATTAGAGGAAACCACAACTCTCATACATTTAAGATATTTCTAAGCACATGGAAAAATAACCATAATAAGTTATTCTTAGAATACATTATTATACTTAGCTATTATCAGCAATAAATGATCCCAGACAATCCTGTAGGATTCATGATAACAAATGCTCTCCACTTTCAGGAAAAGAATCGAAGAGAGTCTTAATGCAGATCAAAGCATACTTTTTAAACTTTATTTTCTTCATGTTTTTTTTTCCTATGTGTCTTCTTCCACAACATGAAGGATATAGAAATTGTTTTGCATGATAGCACATGTATAACCTATATCAAATTGCTTACTGTCTTGGGCAGGGGAGGGGAGAGATGGGAGGAAGGGAGAAAGAGAATTTGAAACTCAAAATGTTAGAAAACAAATGCTAAAACTTATTTTTACAGGCAATTGGGAAAAAAATAAAACATTACTGAAGAGTTAAAAAAAGAATATATTGTCATGAATCACTTTAGGGAAGAGAAGGGAAAGAAGCATGCCTTTATTATGTATCTACATAATACAGGCACTATGCTAAGTATCTTACAAACATTATCTCATTTGATTCTTAACAAAACCCCAGGAGGTAGGCACTATTATTATCCTCATTTTACAAATAGGAAAACTGAGGCAAATATGGGTCATGTGGCTTGTCCAGAGTTGCTCAGATTTAAGTGTCTGAGGCTGTATTTTTTTTAATCCCTTACCTTCCATGTTGGAGTCAATACTGTGTATTAGCTCCAAGGCAGAAGAGTGGTAAGGGCTAGGTCATGGTGGGTAAGTGACTTGCCCAGGGTCACACAGCTAGGAAGTGTCTGAGGCCAGATTTTAACCTAGGACCTCCCATCTCTAGGCCTGGCTCTCAATCCACTAAGCTACCCAGCTGCCCCTTCTGAGGCTATATTTGAAACTCAGGTCTTCCTGACTCCAGGCCTAGCTCTCCATCCTCTGAATCACCTTCTAAATTTAATTTTGAGCAAAAATATTTTTTGCATATGATTATTGTCTAAGTTAGTTAAATATCAACATCTCACCAATTGGGCAAAGAGAATGACTATATCCCACTGTAAAGGGTTAAATTTTGGGTAGGAGTTTGATAAACGTTAAGAGAGCAATTTGGTAAAACACAAACACTTAGTTTATTCTGGGAAGAAGTTCAGATAGGAAATAGGAAGGAGGAAAGTGAGAACATTACTCTACTATCTTATACCTATACCTAAAATCTTAATCCTAACTAAGATGTCTAAAAAACCCTAATATAACTGTCTTCGAGGACAGGTCCTTCTTGCCTGGCTGGACCAGGCCTAACTAAACTACACTGACTATTTACTATCTAACTACCTGTGCTAATCAATAAGCATAAACCACCAATAACCTCCTTAAAGTAGCTATTCTTTCCCAACTCAAAATTGTAACCTGCCAGTCCCTCTTGGCTGAGAGAGACCGGCACAGACCTCACTTACATATATCTTCCTTGTCTCTTAGATAACGGAATCTTGCGCTCTGGCTCACAAAAGTCTGTCAGTGCTGTTCATAGCTGTGAAACTCTTACTTAGAAATTCTGCTCTTAAAGAGACAGAGGGAGATTAAGAAACTCCTTTTAACACAACAAAAGACTGACAACTACAAACTCATCTTGTTTTTCTTTCATTTCAAAATATGGTAAACTGGCTTGGTACCTGACCTACCTCAATATGTCATTTATTAAATATTTCAAATGACTGTTTCAAACCACTCCATTTTTGTAATCACATTCCAAGTAGACACTTAATGAATAAGGAACAAGAATCTACTACATTGAACACTGACATGTATATATCATGACTATTTTCTTGGAGAAATGAATTGGATGGTGTTGGAAATGGCAAACACTGAATAATATCACACTT
The DNA here is from genome assembly GCF_027887165.1 of Monodelphis domestica. Classification (NCBI taxonomy): domain Eukaryota; kingdom Metazoa; phylum Chordata; class Mammalia; order Didelphimorphia; family Didelphidae; genus Monodelphis; species Monodelphis domestica. The sequence goes on along the minus strand of NC_077228.1, from coordinate 30,630,648 downwards.
AAAAATGAAAATGATATATTAACAGATATGGAAACAATTGATTCCCGATAAAGAATTCATTCCCAAATCACTTATCTGCATAGTTACACTATTAGCTTGCTAAAGCAAAGATAAAAATTTATAGAAAGTTAAAGATTTTGTGCACAATGAAAACATCTCAATCTGGCACAATTTAATAAATTACTGGTGCCAGAAGTTAGAAAATGAGTGGAAAAAAGGACATAGACTGACTATAATAATTTCATGTGGAAGTGTAATCAGCGAAAATCAATGCTTCATAGCAAGAATCTAAAAAATGACGAGTGAGCAAACATGGCATGCTTGGTAAGTCTGAGAAGGGAACTGGCAGGCTTTTGCAAATGATGTTCTATAGCAGACACATCTTTTTGCCATTCTGCAACTGCATGAAAATGGGAATACAAGATCCCATTGTGCCCATTGTTGGCTGACTGTTAAAAAAAAATCAGATTCATTAGCACAAAATGCTGTATCTCCCAAAAAGCATCTCCTATGCATAGTTCAAAATTGTTCGATATTTCTGGAAAGCCCTAACAGAAAACATCTTGTTTCGTGCCCCCGTCATCATTAAAAGCAGATGATGCCTAAAATAGGGAGATGCCTGTTTGCCAAGGGTATTTACCAGTTTCTTGAAGGAGATCCAAGGCAGAAGTCAAGGAGAAGAGAGGTGAGATCCTCAAGATGTTTACAGATTACATTGTACTCTTTGCATCAAGCCCCTGAAGGCTTTTCCGTCTCCTGCATAAAGTCCATAATCACTCAAAAATGTTTGGCCTAACTATCCATAGAGGAAAAGCCAGCTCTCTATTTTCCATCTGCAGTGTCCCCACCTCCCCTTTTCAGTTTCCTATCGTAGGCTCTCTTCCCCCATTAGACTATGAGGATAGGGAGACTTGAGAGCAGGGACTGGCTTTCTCTTTCTTCTTTGTATCGCAGCATTTAGCACAGTGCCTGGCACAGGAGAGGTGACTGACAAATGCTTATTGAATTGAACTGGATGGAGAGGGACCAGCTGTGACCAATGGTCACCCAGCAAAGGAGGCATCAAACACAGGACTTCCTGACTGACTCCAGCTGCAGTGCCAGGCTTCACTTCTCCAGCCGAATATAAAGGGAACCCCTTTCTTGTTAGTGAAGGATCTATTTACTAAAAGAATATCTCACTTAGTACAGTCAACTTTCAATTGTCCGGGCTAATGGACAAGAAATGGATTAGTGGAAATCTCAAAGAGCCAAACACTGTTGATTAGGCCCTTCCTGAAGGCCAGGCCTTGGGATACAAGCCCATCTGCGCCTGCCTCTGGCAAGCAGGGAAGGGTAACAGGTCCAATCAAATGGGCCAGGAAGGGCTGATCACTGGGAAGCTCCCTCTAGGAGTTCCCTCTTCCAATAGGCAGCCTCTCTGCCAGCCCTTCTCTCCGGGACGATCCTCTGTGGGAAGGGCCTTGACAGCAAAGGGTTCCCTGGGCACACTGGAGGCCAAAGGCCAGAAAGAAGTACCTAAGCTGAGCTCAAAGTTCCTGAGCTCAGCCTGCAGTCAACATGGGAGCTGGTAAATCTGGGGCCAGGCCAGGGCAGGAGAACGCCCAAGGGCTGGGCCTCATCTGCAATCCTGCCTCAGACACCCCCTTTCTAGACCTATGCCATCGGACCCCCTCTGGGAGTCTGTGTTTCGTGTCCCTCCCCCTCTGGACCAGATGGCTGAGGACCCCTCGAGGTCCCTCCAGGCCAACCCTGCGGTCCTGTGGTCTATAATGTTAAAGGATTTTAGCGATGGAGAGAACTCGGATGGCTTTGTCCAAATCTTCATTTTACAGAGACAGGTGACTTGTCCAAGGTCACACAATGAATGCGGGGCAAAGCTGGGAATAATGGAAGCCCAGGAAACAAATGGCACTGTTCACAGTATTGGGTTATGTGAAGGGGAAAAACAACAAATGCTCTACGCCTGGAGCAAGTTCACAGCAGGCCTGGCCTAGGACTACAAGGCGGGGCCCCTGGTTCCAACACAGAAGCCAAAGTTTTAGTTATAAGATCAATAGCTTCTCTCCCGCCATTGTCAATAATAGGCTGTTAGACTGAATAACACAAGGGGCAGCCAGATGACTCAGTGGATGGTGAGTGAGGCCTGGAGTCAGGAGGGCCTGGGTTCCAATCTGGCCTCAGACACTTTCTAGCCGTATGACCCTGGTCAAGTCACTTCACCCCCATGCCTAATCCTTACTGCCCTTCTCTCTTAGAGCTCATACGAAGACAGGAGGGAAGGTTTAAACAAAAGTTTGAAGGTCCCAACAAGGTGCGAATTCTCTAAACTTGGGGCACCAATTCCGTGGAAGGGAGCTTTTCTCTGACAATTAAAGTGGCCGACGCAGGGCAGGAGAATCTCCGGCCAGGTACGGCGGGGAACAGAGGATCTGCGGATGAACATCTTGTAACAAAGACGGATGGCAGAAAGCATGTCCCTTACCTTTCTTGCACTGACGCACTGAACACATAGCGCAGGCAATACGCCCACACGCGGGGACTATAGACGTGCGTGACGCCACAGAGCCAACTGCAAAAGGAAGAAGGATTGCGGTGAGACCCAGGGAACATGCACTAGGCCACTAAAGGCCAGGGGACACAAGGACGCGGCCCGCCCCGCCTTCACGGGTTTACGGCGTCATTTCTCCCTCTCACAGACACACCAAAACATAAAAGAAAATGCAATAATGATAAGTCATGCCCCCCTTCCCTGCCCCAGGTCGCACCACAGAAGCGTGGGGACTCCGGCATGCGGGGCTGAGGATGAATGCTTGGTCACAGCGACTCTCGGGCCTCACGCAGGGATGGAACAGCCCAAGGCGCAGGAGCACCGAGCCTGGAGTAGTGAAGAAGACCCAAAAGGCCCTCAGAATCTCGCCCTCAAGGAAATAGCAGACTACTGTGGTGAGGAAGGATGGAGGGGCTCGTACAGAGGCCCTTCTGGGCACCTCGTGCAAGATCAGTCAGGGAGGAAATGACTCACCCAGAGAAACGGGGCTCAAGTTTGGTTCATACTCCTTGAGAACCAATTTCAAAGCCTTCTAAACCAGAGGAATGCAGGCTTCAGACCCTTCCCTCCCCCTCCTCCCCCCCTTCATCTCCCCCGAATCCCCCAGACCCTTCAGGGTAAAGACGGAGGCCCAACTCATGGCTCAAGTTCCCCCCACTGTTCTTTCCCACACTGGCTGCCCCTTCTACAAAGCGGGCTGGTCCTGAGTCACAGACAGCACAACTGTCATTCACTTTTCTACAATGCATTATGGCTTACAGACGGCGCCTCCGCCACAACCCCGAGAGCTCAGGGGTGCCAACAGAACGCTCCCTTCAGAGATGGGTCTTCGAGGCTCTGAACCGCCAGGCCCAGGGGGGTGCTCGTGGCACAGCTGCTCTAGGAGGCCCTTCAGATCTGCGCCCTACAATGTCTAAGTGGTGCCCCAACTGAGGTGTCTCCCCAAAGAGATCACTGCAGCTATTTGTTAGAACTGAGGACAGCCCATCCACGGGGGATGGCTGAACCAATCATGGTCTATGAAGAAGATGGAATATCCTTGTGCTGCAAGAAATGATTGGGGGGAGGGGGAGGCAACTAGGTGGCTCAGGAGACAGAGAGCCAGGCCTGGAGATGGGAGGTCCTGCGTTCAAATCTGGCCCCAGACATTTCCTGGCTGTATGACTCTGGGCAAGTCACGTAAACCCCACTGCCTAGCCTTTACTATTCTTCTGCCTTGGATCAATACTTAGTACTGCTTCTAAGATGGAAGGTAAGGGTTATTTTTTAAAAAAGAAAGAAATGGTGAAGGGGCTAGTTTCAGAGAAATCTGGGAATTCTTGGATGAACTGACTCAAAGCAAAGGGAGCAGAACACCATCCACTGACTAGAGGCCTGTAAGAGAGAACGACCTGGAGCAGCCCAAGCTGGGATGGAGTCAATGACCAAGCCCCACTCCACAAGGCTAATGGTGACGAAGCGGGCTTTCTGCCTCCTTGCTGGAAGATGCAGAAGGACAAACATACTGTCAGACACAGCCAGCAGAGGAATTTGTTCTGCTTGACGATATTTATTGGTTATAGGGAAGGCTTTTTTTGGAAGGGGGGAGTTACAGAGGGAGGAAAACAGCAGCAATGGCGATGCTCCTCCACAAAGAAGATAAGGAAATAAAGAACACCATTGGGCTATTTCTTAAACTACAGAGGAGACAAGATGAGGCAGGGGAGTGTTAGAACTATCACATTAAATTTAACATATACTTCCTTTTTTAAAAGCCCTCACCTTCTGCCTTAGTATCAATTCTAAGACACAAGAGCAGCAAGAGCTAGGCAAATAGGGTTAAGTGACTCACCCAGAGTCACATAGCTAGGAAGTGTCTGAGGCCAGATCTGAACCCAGATCCTCCTGACTCCAAGCCTGGCACACTATCCACTGTGCTGCCTAGCTGCTCCTAATATGTGCTTTCAAGACACCTAACTTGTATATAAGAGATTCACAACTTCATATACAATCCTCTTTTTCTGTTCTTCCTTGTTTGTGGAAATGCTCGTGTTTATTGATGTTTATCAAGCTGATAACAATAATAACAAAAGGATATTTTAAAAGGAGATGGGTATCAGAGACTTAAAGACCAAGTCCTTGATAAAGCAAAATTTTGTGGTTGGGCTAGAAATTGAACTCATAACTCCAGGCTCCAGTCCCCACACTTCCTTCCAGTGACACCACGGTGGTCTCCCTATTTCTCTATTTTCATTTTCCTCTTAAGCTGGATAATAAATTAACTCGAGAGCAAAGGCTGTGCCTTGGATACCCCTCTAGGTCCCTCCCAGGAGCTGAAGTACTTCCCCTGTGAGAATGCCCCAACCCCACCTGACAGCAGAAAGCCCAGGATGATTAAAGCGAGATTTCATGGCATTCTCTCTGTGCCTTTGGCAGGTGATTCAAATGGTAACTAAAACCTTTTGGTGAATCGTTGCTATCTGTTTCCTTTTAAATCAGTCAGAAGCATTTCTTAAACCACTCCATGCTGCAAGTCCATCTGCTTCTTATATGTGTTTTGGCAAAAGCGCGTTCCATAAATAATGCAGCACTTACATTCCAACTAATGGCAGAGAATAAACTTTGGGGTCCGATTCGAGCAACAGTAACAGCTTGCGTGTTTCATCCATTGTAAGATACCTGAAAGAGAAGACAAGTGATTCCATTTTTAGGTGGATGCTACTGTGATATAGGAAGCAGCAAGGTAGCTCAGCGGATAAAGCGCTAGAGCTGGAGTTAGAAAGACCCAAGTTCAAATCCAGCCTCAGACACCTTTTGCTGTGTGACTATGGGCAAGTCATTTAACCTCCATTTGCCTTAATCCACGGGAGAAGGAAATGGCCAAGAAAACCCTGTGGACAGTAATGGCATGCAGGAGTCACCAACAGGACACACCTGAATGACAGAACAAAAATTGTGACGTATTTGCTTTTAACTGTAAGGATGCCTTCCCTACTAGGGAAACAGGCAGTAGTAAAGAAAGGGAGCATAAAACAGCCATTATCAGTAGTCTGAAGCTTGTGTTCCAAGCTCGAGGGTCCCTTCCTCAATTCTCTCTAAACCGCTTCCAGTATCTTTCTTTGACCTCTCCCAGCTCTGCCTCCTTGCCCTGGATCACCCCTCAACCTCTGCAGTCCTCCTCTCCCTCCGGGGAGCTCCCTTTGGGAAGGAGCCCCAGCCAGCTAGTCTTCACTCCTCTCCAGTCTAGTCCCTGCATGAGGCCTTTCTCGAACTCTTCTAGGAGATTCTCATTTTAGGGTTTCTTTCAGGAGTGGATCAGCAGGTTCTCTATTTTAACTCTGCCCTGTGATTTTAACAGATCCAAGCAATTTTCCTTTACGATTTCTTGAAATATGAAGTCTACGTTTTGGTCACAACTTTCAGACAATCTAATGAATCTTAAATTATTTCTCCTCGATCTGCTAACCAAGTTATTTTTTAAAAACACTAGCTACCTACATGTTCTTTTTTTTCCCTGTCTAATTTTGACTGTTTTAAAAAAATATTTCTTGTGGTCTCATGGAATCATTAGCTTCTGCTCTATCTGTTCTAATTATCAAGGAAGCTAAGTGGTAGAACAGATAGAACACTGGGGCAAGAATCAAGAAGACTTCAGTTCAAATTCTGTTTCAGACCCTTAATAGCTATATGACCCTAGGCAAGTCATTTAACGTAACCTCTCTGCCTCAGTTTCCTTAATTATAAAATGAGGACAATAGCAATATTTACCTCACAAGTTTGTTGTGAAGATCAAATGAGATAAAAGCTTGTAAAAGCTTAGCACAATGCCTGGCTCACAGTAGATACCTAATACTTATTCCTTTCCCTTCTAAGAATTCATTATTTGAGTATGGTTTTATATTTTTTGTGCTAAGCAGCTAATGTTTCCCAATCTTTGCTTTTGCAATTCTTTCTTCCAACATTTATTTCATCTATAAAATCAATTTATAAATTTTGTAAGCTTTTGCTTCATTTCTTCCAGAAATTCTAGGTGAGGGGGCAGCTAGGTAAGTCAGTGGATTGAGAGCCAAGCCTAGAGACGGGAGGTCCTAGGTTCAAATCTGACCTTAGATACTTCCCAGCTGTGTGACCCTGGGCAAGTCACTTAACCCACATTGCCTAGCCCTTACCACTCTTCTGCCTTGGAGCCAATACACAGTATTGACTCCAAGACTGAAGGTAAGGGTTCAAAAAAAAAGAAAGAAAGAAATTCTAGGTGAACTCGTATCCAAGCTTCATTTTTTTTTCACAGTTTTGTTTGTAGATGTCTGAGTCATTTCACTTGTATAATGAACAACACAACCATCATAATATGTGGGAAAATAGGGACATTAATGTGGAGCTGTGAACTGTTCCAACCATTCTGAAGAACAACTTGGAGCTATGCCCAGAGGGCCATGAAACTGGACACACCAGATGACTGAGCCACACCACTACTTAGATCTGTATCCTAAAGAGATCAAGAAGGGCCTACAGCTTCCCCAACAGGACACTAACATAGGCCTGTCTTCTAGCAGCCTCTTCACTACTGGTCATCCTTCTTCTTCGGTCAACCTTGCCAATACAACAGGTATGAGAAAGAACCCCAAAGCAGCCTTAATGTGCATTTCTCTCATTAGCAGTGATTTGGAGCATTTTTTCATTTGGCTCTCAAGAGTTTGAATGAGTTCCATAGAAATTTGACTGTTCATCTCTTGGACCCTTTAATAACTGAATAGTTCTTTTCCTTCTACATTTGAATCAGTTCCTTATGCATCATGGAAATGAGACCTTATTCATTCATAGCTTTTAAACCAGTTACCTGCCTCTATCTGGTTTCCCAACAAATCACATTAAAATAATTTTACAATCCCCCGATTGATGGGGAAAAGTAGAACACCAGGTCGGAAGTCAGAGGATTTGAGTCTGACTCTCCCCTCTGACTCCTTGCATGCATGATCCCGTGAGAGTGAGTCCCTTCCTCTCTGACGGAGGAGATTTCTGCCTCTGTAAAAGAGTGGGGAGGTCCAGGGAGGGAGAGCAGGTAATGATATCACTTCTTCCCTAGTCTACTTCTGGATCTCAAGAAGAGAAATAGCTTCAGTGACCTTTAAGGACAGCTTTTATTTATGGCATCCAAATCACCTATAATTCACTCATTTATTAAAAGATACAAAGAGATGGCATATTCTTATCACCATCCCTGGGTGGTTTTCTAGTTCAGCAAAGTAAAGCTTTACAGGGCATCCCACCATGGAAACTGGTTTGGCCATTAAGATGAATGGCCTAAGCAGATCAGGGCCTGGGCTAGTTGGATTCAGAGGTAGGCAAAGAGCCCAAAATAAATGCAGACCTAGCCTAAGGGCCTCTGAATACACCAGTCAAGGGCGGAGCACATAGGCTAAGCAAAACAGCCAAATTCTTTTGGTGCTAAGGGCGGGATTTAGAAACAATTAGTCTATCCATCCATCTTAACCCTCTGGGAGAGGAACCTGCCACCCACCATCAGTTTGCAAGCTTCCTTTCACCTTCAGATCCTGAGTCCATGATTTTCAGAATACAGAGTATCTCCTGGGAAGCAAACTTAAGATACTTAAAAAAAAAAAAGCCCTTAATTTCTGTCCTAGTAAAAACTCTAAGGCAGAAGAAGGGAAAAGGCTAGGTAAATAGGATTAAATGACTTGCCCAGGGTCATACTGCTAGGATTGTGACTAGATTTGGACCCAGGTCCTCCCAACTTTTGGCCTAGTGCTCTATCCACTGTGCACCTAAATGCCCAAATTTAAAATACTTGGGCCACTCCCTGACTTTTCTTAGAGGAAAAATAAAAAAATATAGACATTCAAAAGCTCCAAATGCAGTACAAATTGACTTAGTTTCTCTTCACTTTCTTTCACTGTGGAAAAAATCATCCCAGGTATTGGGTTTCCTTTCCCCATACAAAGCATTCAAATGAATACCCTTATTACTCACCCCCATTTACAGGTCCCCTGAATTTGGGCAATATTCATGTGACTGTTCAAGTTTCTTGCCAGTGCTGTTGGAATAATGGGGAGAGGCTTCACCGGAGTGCATCGGAAAGAACTGGCCGGAGTGACCGCTGCCCAGTGGAAGTCAAACTGCAGGTTGTCCAGGTGCTCCCTGGAAGCAACATGAGCTCTCAGGCGGAGCAGCTTGCAGAAGTCCAGGGAGTCTTTACTGCCCAAATGCTGCTGCAGAGCCTAGGAGAGGGAGGACCCAGGATCAAGGTCTGCCCCAGAACAGTGACACAGGCTCCCCCCAGCCCAACCAGCAAGCATCAAGGGATCTGGGCCCACCACTTCCAAGCCTGCCATTTCTTCCTGAGCAATGCTGCAGTGACTAAACACTGACAAGGCCCAGGATCATTGCCACTACCTAAAAACCATTCTGCTAGGGAGCCTTTCAGCAGATATTGTCCTGCTGGGTGTCCTCTGAGAAATCAGGTTGGAATCACATTCTAAGGGAGACCAACATATTGGAGGGCATCGCAAAAAGGTCGGCCTGGCTGGGAAGGGTCTGCAAGGGCCTCCCTGGAAAAATGAAGACCACAGCATTACTCGGGTCCCTGAGTCTCCCTTGAGGGAAGACTTGTTCCATGTAGTTCCCAAAGGCAGGAGTAAATAGAAGATACAGGGAAGCAGATTTTGTATCAATAGAATACAAAATTTACTCCCTCATGATGTAATGAGCTCCCCATTAATAGAAATGTTCAAGCAGAGGTTTAAAGACTATGTCTCAGGGGCAGCTAGGTAGTAGAGTAGATAGAGCACCCTGCCTAGAGTCAGGAAGGCCTGGGTTCAAATCTGACTCAACACTTCCTAGCTCTAGGACCCTGGGCAAGTCACTTTTAACCCTGATTGTCTTTATTATTATTATTTTTAATTTTATTTAGTTAGATGATTTAGAATTATTTTTCCATGGTTACAAGACTCATGTTCTTTCCCTCCCCTTCCCCAACCCCCTCCTGATGCACAATTCCACTAGATTTAACATGTGTCATTGATCAAGGCCTATTTCCATATTATTAATATTTACACTAGGATGATCATTCAGAGTCTACATCCCCAGTCATATCCCCTCAACCCATTTAATCAAGCAGTTGTTTTTCTTCTGTGTTTCTGCTCCCACAGTTCTTTCTCATAAGTCCTCAGAATTGTCCTGGATCACTGCATTGCCACTAATGGAGAAGTCCATTACATTTGATTGTACCACAGTGTCTCAGTCTCTGTGTACAATGTTCTCCTGGTTCTGCTCCTCTCACTCTACATCACTTCCTGGAGGTCGTTCCAGTTCACATGGAATCCCTCCAGTTCATCATTCCTTTTAGCACACTAGTATTCCATCACCAACATATACCACAATATGTTGTGGTATTGAAGGGCATCCCCTCATTTTCCAATTTTTTGCCACCACAAAGAGCGCAGCTATGAATATTCTTGTACAAGTCTTTTCCCTTATCTCTTTGGGGTATAAACCCAACAGTGCTATGACTGGGTCAAAGGGCAGACAGTCTTTTAGTGCCCTTTAGGCATAGTTCCAAATTGCCCTCCAGAATGGTTGGATCAATTCACAACTCCACCAGCAATGAATTAATGTCCCAATTTTGCCACATCTCCTAGAGCATTCATTACTTTCCATTACTGTCATGTTAGCCAATCTTCTAGGTGTGAGGTGATACCTCAGAGTTGTTTTGATTTGCATCTCTCTATAAGAGATTTAGAACACTTCTTCATGTGCTTATTAATAGTTTTTATTTCATTATCAGAATTGCCTATTCATTTCCCTTGCCCATTTATCAACTGGGGAATGGCTTGATTTTTTGTACAATTGATTTAGTTCCTTATAAATTTGAGTGATTAGACCTTTGTCAGAGGTTTTTGTTATAAAGATTGTTTTCCAATTTATTGCTTCCCTTCTAATTTTGATTGCATTGGTTTTGTTTGTACAAAAACTTTTTAATTTAATGTAATCAGAAAGTCTTCATCTGGTAGAGACACAAAGACAAAAACAAAGAAGTCTGAGGGGGAGGGAGAATACAATTATAAACAGTAAACTTATACCAAAAGATCTCCGGGAGGAAGGGCAGGAACCCAAACTAGGGCCTTCCCTAGTAAGTGATCAATTTCCACTGGAAGACTCCACTGACAGAGAACTCATTACCTTTCAAGGCAACCAAACCCATTTTGACCAGCTTTGTGTATATTGAACTAAGACCCGGACCACTAGATGTGACCTCTGCTTCTTCCTCTCTGCCACCCCTTCTGTCTCTCCTGAAGGAGGACAAGGCCAGTGGCAAGAACAATGTCTCAGACCCCATGGCAGGCATGGATTTGCTGAGTGACTGAAAATGAGGCCCTCTAAATCTCAGTAAGTTGCCAACATCTGAGAATACACGTATATTTGTATTTGTTTTTGTTTTTCTTTTTGAACCCCTACCTTCCATCTTAAAATCATACTGTGTATTGGTTCCCAGGTAGAAGAGTGGTAAGGGCTAGGCAATGGGGTTTAAGTGACTTGCCCAGGGTCCCACAGCTGATAAGCATCTAAGATCAAATTTGAATGCAGGACTTTCTGTCTCTAGGCCTAACTGTCTCCACTGTGCCCCTGGCCATCCCCTACCTATCTGGAAAGGCAAATTCATAACTCTATTTGACTTTTCAGATGCCACCCTGGGGCCAACCGAACCAAGTTGCCAAGGCTTTGAGAAGGAGTCAGATGGGCCATCTCCCTAAGGGCAGAGGCACCTCACCAAGACAGGTCAGAACCATGGATGTGCTGAGCCCTAGGAGATAAGAAACCTCATGCTACATTGGAAATGGGCTGCTCCTGGCATTCCGGGAAGGAGAAGGAACACCGCTGAAATCCCAGGGTTCTGAGACAGAAACATAAGTCTGGCAGATGAAAGAACTGGAGAGGGAAGACAGGGCCAAAGGACCAAAAGGGAGTGCTGGAGAGGCACCCATAAATGCCCCGAAACCTCCCTGACTCTAGGGTGGCCATCTGAGGGTGGTAGGAGGAGCCAGGGTGGATCTCCCATGCTGCTGTGCAAGGATCAGACAGGCACACTAAATACTGGCCTTCCTCACCGTACCCCCAGAGGAGACCAAAAAATGGTCTTTATAGACCAGGATTGACTATGAGATATCTCTGCTTCTTTTCCAATGAAAATAGATGATTTTTGTGCTAGAAATTATTTAAGAAAACAAACTCAACTTCCTTTTATGTTGAATCAGATGAGTTTAGCTAAGAGTCTGTTTTCAGTTTATGCACACACTTTCTATTTTAGCCCTTTCTCTTCAATGTGATTAATCATGTTAGGGGGCAGAGAGGTGGTTCATTGGATGGAGAGCCAGGCCTAGAGATGGGAGGTCCTGGGTTCAAATCTGACCTCAGACACTTTCCCAGCTGGGTGACCCTGGGAAAGTCACTTAACTCTTTCTGCCTAGCCCTGACCACTCTTCTTCCTTGGAGCCAATATACAGTGTTGATTCTAAGATGGAAAGTAAGAATTTTAAAAAGAGAGATTAATCATGTTCTTAAATGCAGCTAACCTGAAAGACTGAGTTAAAGTCTTCAGCTTCATGGACAATCATCTCTGTGGGGCAAAGCCCTTCGGTGTTAACTGTGCATGGAATCACAAAGTCTCCAGGCAGGGGGGCAGTCGGGACTTTTCTGAGGCATCCGGGCACTTCGCGACCAGGATCAAAGCGGTCTATTTTCAGTTTCACGCCTTCCTCATCTAAAGAATCCAAATAGAAATAGGTGCAATATTAGTTTACAACTCAACTCCATTGACCCATCATCATGTCATCTTCCACAAGTACCATGCACCATGCACTGCCCTAAGTGCAGGAGCTCACAGTCCAATGGGGAGACAACAGGCATGTGACTCCATACAAGGAGATGCAGGGAAGGTCCGTGGAAGATAACATAGGAATGAAGTGTGTGTGTGTGTGTGTGTGTGTGTGTGTGTGTGTGTGTTGGGAGGGACAAAAAGAAGGGGGGAGAGGGAGAACCAGAGGGTCCTCTTTTGGAAGGTGGGAGAGAGAGAGGAAGAGGAGCTGGCCAGCATGGGGGTCAGCCAAGGAGCTCGAAGACGTGGCTTGGAGTTGCAACGTTGCTCAAGGGACAGCCCAAAGGTCAGTGTGGCTGGATTAGGGCCCTGGGGGAGAGAGTAAGAAGACTGGAATGGGAGGGGGTTGTGATGTCCCATCACCTAACATCATGTCAGGTCTTGTCATGCTTTAAAATCCAGACAGAGGATTTTAGAGTTGATCCTCCCAGGGCTAGGGTGACTCTGTCAGGGGGCACTGTAAGAAGACTACATTGGCAGCTGAATGAAGAACCAGCTAGAATGTAGTGAGACTTAAGGCAGGCAGTGATGAGGGTCGGCACCAGGGAGGCACCTATGAGTCAAGAGAAGGCAGCACATACGAGATACTATGAGGGTGGAAACGAGGGATTTGGTGATAGGCTGGAAATGCAGCAGTGAGCTGGTATGAGGTGTTAAGGATGACACCACGACTGGGAGCCTGGGTGATCAAGAGGATGGACGTCCAAACAGTAAAAGGGAAATTGGGAAGAGGGGAGGATTTAGGGGAAAGATGATTTCCATTTTGGCTATGTTGTGTTGAAGATGTCTATGATCAACCAGTTTGAGATGTCCAAAAAGGTTACTGTTAAGGCAATAAAGGTATTCAAGAGAGAGGTTAGGCCTAGATAAATAAATCTGAGACTCAATAGCATTAAGATAATTGAATCCATGAGAGCAGATAAGACCACTAATTAAAATACTACAGACTAAGAAGAGAAGGCTAAGACAGACCCTTGGAGGATATCTGAAATCACTGAGAACAATTTGGATGAAGATCCAACAAAGGAGACTGAGAAGAAGTCAGATAAGTAGGAAGAGAATCTATAGAGAGACATATCATAGAAACCCAGAGAAGAAAATATACAGAATATAGTCAGCAGTTTCAAAGCTCATAGAAAGGCCAGTAACAATAAAAATGGAAGAAAACCTATTAGATTTGGCAATAAAGGAATTACCAATCATGTTGAAAAGAGTAGTTTCATTTAAAACATGACATCAGAAGCTAGACTGCAGAGAATGAGAGGGGAAGGTAAGTGGCTCAGTGGATTAAGAACCAGTCCCAGAGACCAGAGGTCCTGGGTTCATATCTAGTCTCAGACCACTTCCTAGCTGTGTGACTCTGGGCAAGTCATTTAACTCCCACTGCCTAGCCCTTCCCACTCTTTTGCCTTGGAACCAAAACACTGTACTGATTGATTCTAAGATGGAAAGGGTTTAAAAAGTAAAAAAAGAAAAAGAAAATGAGGAAAGGAAAAGTAGAGTTACTTATTGTAGATAGACTTCCCAAGATCTATGGTAGTAGCCTAATGAGAATTGAGAAGGTAAATGAGGAGTTTTTGAAGATGGGAGAGACATGGGCATATTTATAGGCAGCAGAAAAAGAGTCACTAGTCAGGGAGAGACTGAAGATGAGTGAATGTGCAGACGAAAGAAGGAGTCATCTCCTAGAGAAATCAAAATGAAACAGGCTCACAAGGATATGCAAGGAGAAAACCACCTCTTCAAGGAAGACAAGGGCAAAGATATTGGCAGAGAAAAGCATCTGGGGCTTCACCTTTTTCAGTAAAAGAAGAAGCAGGTTTCTCAGCTGAGAGGCCAGGGGGGGAGAGAAGCCCTGGGAGGTTTGAGGAGGGATGGAAAGGTCTAGAAGAACTGCTGTGGAGAGGAGGATAGTGAGTCAATGTCAAAGGATTACCTCACCACAGTAAGAGTCCAGTTCAGATTATGTAATATAAATTGTAGTGGACCCAATCAGCAGTTTCATGACTTTTTTCCATTTCAACAGTAAATGAATAAATAAAACCCAAGGTGGCAGATAGTAAAATTGATCCACGAGTGGACCTCAAGGGCAGAGGACAGCAGAACTGAACTGTTTTGGCATGGAGCCCAGATGGAGGGGAGGAGAGGCAAGGGAAGGGGAGGGGAGGGGAGAGGAGAGGAGAGGGGCCTGAGGGATGAAGAGATTGGAGCTCACAGGGAGGACGAAGGGTTGAAGATCACAAGGCTGACAGAAAACTAGAAAAATAAAAGATGAGGCTCAGATAGCTCAGTCTCAGAATTCATGAACATGGAAATGGAGAGCTTGGGGGGGGGTGGTGGTAAATTCAAGTTCATGAGCATCTCTGAGCTGGGTGAAAAGTGGGTCATGGGAAACGAGAAAGTGGAAAAGCTGAGAAGTCAGTGTGTTTGAGGGAGGATCAGGAGGTAGGAAGTCCCCAAGGAGGAGGACAGGAAATGATGGTGGAGAAAGACTGTGCATAAGCCTTGTGCTGAGCTCAGCATTTAATCCAACCATAAAGAACCATCACCAAAGTTCATCAAAAACACCAGTCTGTAGCCCCAAATCCTCAATTGTTTTAAGTGTGTTACCTTCATCTATTATGAGTGTCCCAAGCAAAAAACAGGATAAATTTGGGTCATTCTGCTTAGCATGACGATAAGCGAGACGTAGAGCCTTCTCAGTCACCACAAGCTTTGGATTTCTGGAAAATATTAAAATGCATTTGCCATTATGAGCTTTGTTTTTAATGAGATCTGGTACATTAACTTCACACTTAAGGAATCAATTTTCAGGCATTATCAAGCACAGATCTCTCCAGGGCAGAAAACCTGAGCTTCATCTGACTGCCCCTTTTAGTTGTCTAATTTCTCTCTGCTCCCTCCATTACTGAGAGACTCCTTTTGAAGGCCAAAGATTGCCCAATGGGCAAAACCAACCATTATCTCTACCTTCATTGCTCTTCCCAAGGGATCTCATGCCATGACCTCCTCCAACTTCTGTGACCCCACAGACACAATCTTGAGTTTTCTCCTACTGTTCTCTCTTGTGTGGCTTTAACTATCTTTTCTCTGCTAAGGATTTAAAAACCTCCATTTCCATACCAAATCTCAATCATTCTAGTGTGAACCTTTGCTTGGATAGCTCACCTCAGGTTCAACATCAAACTAAACCTTAATGGAGAAGGGTCCTCACCTCTCACCCTGCTCCCTTTCAGGAGCTTCTTATTTTTGCCAGTGACCACACCATTGCTCTGGACCCCAGAGGCTCAAAAATCTCAGTGTCATATCTGAGCATTTCTTGGTGTCATTTCCTAAGTCCTCAGTTTCCCTTCTGAAACCACTTCCCTGTTCCCTTCTTTGGCATCCCACATTGACTCAACCCTGGGGCAGGCCTGATCGGTTCGTGCCTAAATCTATACACTACAATCAGCACCTGGCTAATTTCTGGACCATAAGCTCTGCCACCTTCCAAGCCACCCTGTCTTATCAATTCCAGACCAGACTAACATAGTTTCCTAACATATTCTCCCATCACACTCATGTCCCACATCTAAACTCCTCAGCCTACCACAATCTTCCAGTTCTTACCTGAGTTTCCAATAGGCCTATTCAAGCATATGCCCTCCCTCCCAGATAGATTGGTCTCCTGACTGCCGCAAGCTCACTGCATTTATATTGTTCCTCTCATCAGAAATGCCTTCCTCACCAGAAATCCCAATACCATATGCCCTGAAGACATTATTGACACTTTACCCTCTTTGCCTCATTTTACTTATCTGTAAAATGAGCTGGAGAAGGCTGACATTACAGAGCTGAAGACCTAGCAAGGACCTGAGAAACATGAGCCAAGGAGCAAGTCAACATAGAAGATCTATAGAGGCTTCTTATGGGAAAAAACGATGGAATTTGTGGAAAGGGAACCGAGAGCTTTTGAAAAACAGAGAAGAGGAGGATCATAAAAGCTTCTTTAATAAGGCCTCTTTATTATAATTACATTAATGAGAACCAAAGGACGACATTTCATACCTGTAATAACTAAGATGTAAATACTTGACATCTCCCATCGGGGTTGGATCCCAAAGCATACTCTTTGATGGAGGAAAGTTGAGTGGTACCATTTTGCTTGAAGTAATCCTTTAATTAAAGTACAAATAAAGGTAGATTTGGTTAAGACATGCTTATCTTTTTAAATGTATCTTTTAGTCTTAAGCAGAGAAAAAGGAATAGAAAAAATGTAGGGAAATTCTTGACCTCCAACCCAGGACTAATTCTCCAATCACTAGGATAGCTGATTAAATGATATAAATCCCCTAAAGTAAAGCAGATATGTAATAGGCTGCTAGGTGGAACAGTAGACACAGTAGTAGGCCTGCAATCAGAAAGACCTAAGTTCAAATCTAGCCTCAGACATTTATTAGCTGCATAACACTGGGTAAACCATTTAACTCTAGGTGCCTCAGTTTCCTCAACTGGCAAAATGGCAATAATAACATCTACCTCCCAGAATTGCTGTGAGGATCAAATGAGGTAATATTTGTAACATGCCTAACACACAGGAGGCTTTTGATAAATGCTTGCAGTGAAATTCCTGATCTCCAACCCAGGACTAATTCTCCAGTCACTAGGATGATAACTGATTAAACAATAATCAAATGAAGCCATCTCTCCACTGTCAAGCATGATCAGCACCTTACTTTCAACACTAGTGTATAATTTAAAATCTATTACTCTAAAAAAAGAAATACATTTCCCGGGAGCCCACTGACTTTCTGTCATTCCATACTTCCTGTAGATAGGGAATAAATTGAGTGGGCAGTCCTGCTCTGGCCCTTTCTTTTTGGCTTCATGGCAAGAATGGTGGTGGTTAAGTGTAAAAGATTTTGAACTGGCTGATTAGCCATGGGCATGTGTTTTTTATTTTGTGTTTTTTTTATTCCTTTATTTCTAATGATCATTAACAAATCTTCTAAAATATAATTTTTTTGTTATTGAGACTTAATTTTAATTTTTACACTAGAACATCAATCAGGCCTGAATCCAGACATTGAATAACAGGAAAGAGAATGTTCTAGGTTTCCCAATTCTTCTGCTTCTTTGGCAGGGGGGCTTTCATAGCATTCCCAGGTGGACAGCATTGGAAGGGCCAATAGAATTCATCAAGCTAGACCCAAAGCTGCACAGTCCTCCCAGCTCTCACATGCCTTTCAGTCAGTCCTCTAGTCTGCAATAAAACCCAGAAGGGATAGCATCTAGCCCAGTTCTCTTCTTTTATAAATGAGCTGCTTCTGTCAGGTATAAATTGGGTTCTATAAACAAAGATGCCCTTCCAAGAACATATAATTATAGCTTTAATGAGGAAAATGGAGGTTGAGTGGAACAGAAGAAAACTGCCTTCTAGGATCTAGTTTCAGCAATCTTACACCAAGAACAGCTGGCATAAAGAGAATCTAAAGACAGAAACCAGCCTATCAACCTGGTTCCCAACTATTCCCACATACTGAGAAAATCAAGAGACAGGTGGCACACTCCTCCCACACCTCCCATCCATTGAAGGCTAATGGCAGAGTACAGAAGGCCAGGGACCTCTGAGGTGTCCAGGGAGTCAAAGCTGGACTCAGGTCAAGAAACCCACACAAAGCAGAAGAAACAAAATGTTCTCTCCATGCATGGAAGGAATTAACTTCTGTGAATACTAGGCATTGATCTGCATATTATAGGACATGATTCAGATTTTTTGAAGTGATAGGAACAATGCCTCTATTTTCTTGACTTTCTCTCAATCTAAATGATAGAGCATCCCACCCCAAGAAAGAAACTTCTACAGAAAAAGAGAGAGACAATCCTATCTCTACCATCATAGTAAAACATCTTCTTTCCCAAGAGAAATTGAAAATCTCCATCCCAGCCTAGACATAGAAAGCTTTCAAAAAGAAACCTTCCTAAGCAAAGATGCCCTCTTATTCCTACCAATGATCTAAAGATACAAGTCCCAGAAACATAAGGTCCCCATAAATATAAAGCCTCCCTGAGAACTTATACAATCTATTCCATCCTTCAGTTCACAGACTCTTGATTCCCCCAAATCCCCCCTACAAATTTCAGGGTCTTTTTAGATGGGTCCTAAGAGATTTCTTGCCTGGTTTCACAAACCCCACACTCTCTTTTACCTTACAGTCAGGTGGAATCTTATTTCTGTCAGTATTGTGTATTTCTGTGTCTTTGGTTAATAGGTAATAACATGTTAAATAAGGTCTATGGAGAGAGCCATCCATAGTTGAGTATGAGGCTTGGCAAATCCCACTATACCCCTCACTTCCTCCCAAAAGGAATTTCTCTCCTTAGGGGTCCAGTTAGGGATCATTCCCCCCATTCTTCCTCTCCTCTCCATGTACTCTTCAATCCCTCCCTTTTTACTGGCTCCTTCCCTACGGTCTACAAAGATGCCCTGGATTTCCTCTCCTTAAAAAAATCCTCACTGGCTTCTACCATTCCCTTGAGCTATCATTCTAGATTTCCCTTTCTCAACCAAATTTCTAGAAGAACTGTCAATTCACGTTGCTCCAATTGTGTTCTTCTCTCTCACTTCTCAATCCCGGGTCACCTGAAACTACTCTCATTGATAATAGGGAAAAATATGTGTACAAAAATATTTATAGCCATGCTCTTTGTGGTGGCAAAAAAAAACAAACTGGAAAATGAGGGGATGTCCATTGATTGGAGAATTGTGTTGTCTGATGGTGATGGAATATTATTGTGCTGAAAAGAATGATGAACAGAATGATTTCTATGTGAACTGGAAATCGATGCAGAGTGAAAGGAGCAGAACCAGAAGAACCTTATACACATACACTGTGGCACAATTGAACATAATGGACTTCATTACTAATAGCAATGCAATGATCCAGAACAATTCTGAGGGACTTATGAGAAAGAACTGTGGGAGTAGAAACACAGAAAAAAACATAGGATTGATCATGTGGTTCAATGGGGATATGATTGAGGATGTTGATTTTAAATGATCACTCTATTGCAAATATTAATAATATGGAAATAGGTTTTGAACAATGACACATGAAAAACCCAGTAGAATTGCTTGTTGGCTCTAGAAAGGGGAAGGGGGAAAGGGAGGGAAAGAACATGAATCATACAGCCATGGAAAAATATTCTAAATTAATTAATTAAAATTTTAAAATCTTTAAAAAACAAAGAAACTACTCTCATTGAAGATACCATTATTCTCTTAAATGGCAGATTCAGTAGCCTTTTCTCAATCCTCAATAATAATAATTAACATTTAGAGTTTCTATCAACAACCACCTCCACAAGCCCAATGCAGTGAGCACAAGGCTATTTACAGGCCGTAACCCAGGATCAAGCTCTAGGGTTAGGGTTAGCAGAATTCAGTCCAAACCTCAGCCCTGACTCTGAAAATGTAAGAAACTTCCTCAATTTAAGAGTAAGGCTAAGACATCCTGCTTCCGTCATGCTTCTTGATCTAGTACTAAAAATGCCAGTGCTAGTAATAAAACAAGAGGAAAACAGTGAAAAGCATAAAGACAGGCAGGCAAAGAAGAAGTGAAATTGCCTTACTGGAAAATGGTCTTATGGCTTGCTTATGAAACCCTAGAGAAGATGCAAGAGAATGAAGTGACCCAACTGACAACTTTTGTAAAGTAGCAGAATGTGGAACAAATCCGAAAATCAAAAGTTCTTGTATGCCCCAATAAAATCCAAGAGAAATTAGAAATGGAATAGCAGTTCTCAAGATAATGATACAATGCATAAAATATTCTTTTTTTTTTTTAAACCCTTCCCTTCCTTCTTGGAGTCAATACTGTATATTGGCTCCAAGGCAGAAGAGTGGTAAGGGCTAGGCAATGGGGGTCAAGTGACTTGCCCAGGGTCACACAGCTGGGAAGTGTCTGAGGCTAGATTTGAACCTAGAACCTCCTGTCTCTAGGCCTAGCTCTCCATCCACTAAGCTACCCCGCTGCCCCCTGCATAAAATATTCTTGAGTACACTGTGCAGAAAGTACTGCAGGATCACATCCACATACCTGGGATTCATCGGATGGCCCAAGGGAATGTACACAGGCTCCATGACAGGTCTGAACACTAGGAAAAACAAAGAGGAAGAAATGGGAAGTGCTATTTGAAAATACATTTTCATTGAAGTATCTTAATTTAATATTTCTTAAGTGTCTTTCTATATTTCCTCTCTACCCATGGGACCTTATTTTGATATTAAACAAAGAATTTTTTTTAAGAAAAAAATCAGCAGGATCAATCAATTAATCTCCTAAAAGGGGCCAATACACAGTGTATATAGCCAAGGAAACAATTTTCTCTGCAAAAAGAGTGGGGGGAGGTTCCTTCATATATGAGCGATACTATTTAAATCCTAATTGCCACTAACTAAAGAGAATGATAAGCCCCAGATATCACATATGAGGTGACTGTAATGACACACTTAAGGAAGTCTCATTTTATAGCCATTCTTCTAGAATCCTCTCAGAAATAGTACCATTCATTCACAGGGTGCTTTAAGATTTATAAAGCACTTTCCTCCCAACAAAGAGGTGAGGAGAGAGTACAAGAGTTATCCCCATCTTAAAGCTAGGACACTGAGGCCTGACCAGCAATGAAATAGAGTGGGCTTTCTGGCTCCAAGTCCAGGAGGACCCTTTCTGCCTCTCTTATTTTTTTAAATAAATACTTTCCATTTTAGGATCAATTCTGTGTTTTGGTTCCAAGGCAGAAGGGCCATAAAGACTAGGCAATGGGAATTAAGTGACTTGCCCAGGATCCCAAGTATCTAAGGGCTAAATTTGAACCCAGGATCTCCCATCTCCAGGTCTGGCTTTCTATCCACCAAGCTACCTACCTGCCCCCTTATATTCTTAACAGGCATCAAAAGCTTCACAAAGTAAAAACAACTGTTAATACTTGTCCCCCAAGGAGAATTTACAAGTCACTCAACTAATAAGGACTGACACTAATATGAGCTGACAAGAGGTCTAGCAAGTGCTTTCCATCTCTGATCTCCTTTGATAATAACAAGGTAAGTAGGAAGAGCTCTAAAACCATTTCTATTGTAATTTAGACTGTAGGAAAAATTTTCTGGGCAATATTTTTGGAGTAGCCACATGGTCCACAGAAAGCAATTAATAAATAACTATTATTGATTGATGGCAGAATCTGAGACACTGTCAAACAATAGGACGTCAGGCAAATCCCTTGAGGTCCTTGGTTAAAATGGAGATAAGTATTGCTCCTCCTAGGGGACTATGAGGCAGGTGTTATTATCACTACCAGTACATAGAGCATCTAAAAAACAATGAGAGGAGCAGCTAGGTAGTTTAATGGATTGAGGGCCAGGCCTAGGAATAGGAGGTACTGTGCTGGGGGCCATCAGTCCACAACACCTTGACATAGTCACGAGTGGTCGCTGGGGAGACCACAGAGTGGTCCTTGTCGAGATGTGACTGCCCACTCTATCCCCCTTGCATGACTTCTTTCATCAATGCCCCTTACCTATGAATTGACAGGATTATTATTCCCCCTAGGCTCAAAAGAAATAATGCAAGAGCAAAACACATGTACCCTTATTCCCCAAAACATCACCAAAAGATCAGACCCTCAAACCCAATCCCAAAAGACTATCATGGGTTAACTTTTACTTTTAGGCACATAATTCCCAGCAAAACCGCAGCTACAGGTCAAGCCCAAAACTTTCTCATGAAGCCAGCACACAAATCAATCATATAAGCCCATACAATACGTATAGGTACAGTACAGGTATGCCTCAGTGACTCAATTACACAAATCAGTAACTCAAACTCCCTAGTAAGCCACCTGTGATGAAATAATTTATCTTGTATTCTGTCTGTAATCACAATACAAAAATATAGAATGTTAATCAAGTGACTTGTTAAAAGTTAATGTATCACTTTTCTTTGATTTATCTCTCTTTAATTTTGTATACCTGCATGCCAAGAAAATGGGTATAAAAATAAATCCCAGGCCTGAGAATGTCAGAGCAGCTTTGAGATGCAAAGCAGTCCCATGGCCGTAATGATTAAGCTGTCTTCTGTTTGTTATTTATTTTATTTTATTTATTTTGACTGTGCACTGCTAGAGGAAGTTCTCACTAAGTATCTATAATACCAAGGAAATCTCAGATTTGGTCTCTGAAACTTCTTAAGTAGAAGAGTGACCCGATCAGACTGGTACTCTAAGAACATCACTGAGGCAGCTCTGTGGAAGATGGCCTAAGAGTCTCCTATAGCATCACTCCCAGGTGAGAAGTGATGAGGGTCTGACAGGGTGGTGGCCCAGTGAGCAAAACACTAGCTGAGGTAGAACTGTAAGACCTGGTAACTGTCTACACAGGTGGAGTAACAAAGAGTGAGGAATTGAGGTTAGCTCTGAGGTTGTGAGTGGGGGTGCCTGGAAGGATGGGGGTGTTCTGGACAGCAGACTGCTCAGAAGAGGAGTGTCTTTGGGGAGAAAGAGAAGGAGCTCAGTTTTGGATATGATAAGTTTGAGATGGATAAGAGAAATCCAGGGGAAGTTGGTGCTGTAGGAGGGGAAAGAGAGGGGAGCTGGATATATAGGTCCTTGAATCACCTGCACACATAACTGAACTCGTGGGAATTGAGATCATTGAAAAAAAGGATGTGGGAAGCAGAAGGCTCAAAACAGAGCTAGAGGGGTTGGGGGTGGGGTGGGGGCAGGAATGAAGAACCAAAAGAGGAGCCAAAGTAAAAAGGACAGGGAGGGAAGCATCAAGTGGAACAGGATAACCCCTAACATAAAGAACAATCATTAATCTGCATTGACAGAGGGAATTGGTTCAGAGGGAGTTCCCTAACCAAACAAATGGACATCCATTTCTCTAGCCTTTAAAGATTTATTAAGGCTTTCCCCACAATCCAGTGGGAGAAATGGAAAGTATTATCACACTCATTCCCCCGCCCCCCAAGATTTTCATCCACTCTCTCACCCCAAGACTCTCCTCTCACTCCGAGGCCCCATCAATTCACAGAGAAAGACCCCGAGGCGATAATCTGCACAGGGTTTTCCCTGCCTTGAGCCTTTCCGGTCTACTCAGAGATTCAAGTTCAAGTATGTCCAAATCATTCTCCTGAACGCAATAAACTACAGACTTCCTATTAGCTCCAGTATCAAAGAAATACAAAATCAACTACTTGGAGTTCAAAACACTTCCAATCTGCACACCCCCCGCCCTACCTTCCCAGCCTCCTCATGGGATTTTCTGTACTGCTCATGGGATGATCTGCTTGCTCAATCTCCCAACTCTAAACCTTTGGATTAGCCGTTCCCCCTGTTTCGAAGCTCTCCCTGCTCACCTCTGCCTTAAATTTCTCAGTATTTTCTTCCGAGATTACCACCCATTTGGCAGGCACAGACCTGGCAGTCTGCAAGCTGCCCCTAATTCCCATTCCACTTAGACTGGAAGCTCCCGGAGGGCAGGAGTCGCCCGTTTGCTTCTCTCGATTCTCCCAGCGCTCAGCGCAGGGCCTCCTACACAGAAGGTGCCTACAAAAGAGTTAGTGGGCTAAGTCAAAGACCCAGGAGCCCATGCCTTCCCCGGGATCGTCACCGCCTACCTCCGAGCTGGGCCCCTCCGCCCGCCGCCAGCTGCTTCGCTCCGTGCCTCAGTTTCCCTCTCTGCCTGCAGGGTCCCTCCTCCCGGCGCTCGGCCGTCGCTGGATCCCCCAGCGGCGGCGGGGGTCCGACATAGACCCGTTGGCTAGGCGGGAAGTGAAGCGGTAAAGCGGAGACAAGCCTGGAGGGAGTGGACACTTCCCACAGCTAGGCTGACACAGACCCGACGTCGGCGGCGGAGGGCAGGGCCCCATGCGGGATGACCAGTCAGAGACAGAGGCCTCCCCTCCCTAGACCAATCGGGAACCGTTCCGGCGACCGCTCAATCCGCGCGCCCAGCCAGAGCCCGTCTCTCTACATTCAGCCCCGCCTCCTCAGCTGTCACTCTAGACAAGTCCCGCCCCCCCGCGCGGAGGCATTTTAAACTTTCGGCTTTTGCCAACGGTCAGGGCCGCAAGACGCGTGCGCAGAAGCGGGTTGAGGGAAAGGAAAAGCAGAGGAAGCCGGAAGTTAAAGCCAGCTTGTGTGTTGTCTAGGAAACGGCGTTTGCGTTCAGAACGGACCTAGCATTCCAAAGAGGGCGGGGCACTCTCCGCAGACGCCGGCCTTTCCCCAGGGCTGGCTGTCTGCATCCCCAAGTTTCCTTACAATGAATGACTGAAACATTTGATACTACGTATCAATGCAACGCTAACAAAGTAGTTTAAATACTTTGTCTTTTACTCCTCTTCCTACATCCCTTTAAAAAAGGAAAATTTTGAATTATGAGGAGTGAGAGGACCTGGTGGAAATGGCAAATGCATTCATTCATTCAGCCTACAAGCAAAACCTTGTCCTGGGTGCTTAACAAGACTGTTCCGACCTTCATTTGAACCTGAATTCAAATCCACTCAGATAACTTTAGTTGTCTGAAACTGGGCAAGACATTTAATCTGTGTCTCAGTTTACTCCTCTGTAAAATGGAGATAATATTAACCTTTTATCTCCAGGGATTTTTTGAAAGGGTGAAATGAAATAATATCTATAAAGTACTTTGCAAACCCTGGAGTACTGTGTGAATTTGTTGTTCAATAGTTTCTGACTCAACATGACACCATCGGAAATTTTCTTGGCAAAATTACTGGAGTGGTTTTGTCATTTCCTTCTCCCACTCATTTTACAAATAAGGAACTGAGGCAAACAAAGTTAAGTGACTTGCCCTGGTGCTCACCAACTAGGAAGTGTCTGAGCCCCCAATTTGAACTCATGAAAATGAGTCTTCCTGACTCCAGACTGTGCACTCTATCCACTGTGCCATTCAATCTACTAGGTGCTACCTAGTTTGCCCACTATATAAACATTAAGTAGTATATTATCATGAAGCTTATAGATATATAGATAACAATTATGTAAAATGTAATATAAGTGCATCAGAGAAGTAAAAACAATCAGTGCTTGGTGAAGTCAGGTCACAGAATCTTAACTCTCAAATGGACCTCAAGAGGGTATCTGGTCCAAATTGCAATCAGATGGGATTCTCATCTACAAAATTCCTGACAAGGAGTTGTGTAGGGTATTAGGATAAGAATGGATTTGGGGTTTTGTCCAATAAGTTAAATTCTAAAAAGCTGCCTCAGGCTTGCCTTGAAACTTGCAAAGCAATGAGGGGGCTTAGAGTTCTGTGGAATATTGAAGTGATTTTTTTAAACCAACTAACTGTCATTCCTGTGGTTTCTTCTCTCACTGAAGCTTGGTGAGAGAGGCTGCTAACCTTTGGAGCCCTTGGTATTCCCCATGTCAATTTGGGAATACCAGGATCAGAGTTTGGTGACTGTTTGACTGTGGTCAGAGAGCTATGACCAACTGAGAAGAAACAAGATCGTTTTTTTGTCTCTGTGAGTCTGGCAGAGTGAAGACAGACTGTTGACCCGATCTTGTCAAGGAGCCATTCTTGGCCTATCTGGCTTAACCTTGGAGGCAGGATATATTCTGATCTATAAGGATTTGGACATAAATTTAGATAAGATAGATATTGGGTTTTAAGAACAGCATAGGGAGAAATAATAAGGTTTCAAGGTGACTTGAGACACAAAGATGAGCCTTGTGGCTCAGAAGTGAGTCGGAAAAAGTTTAGTACTCCAAATGGAATTTAGGGAACTCTTTACCTCAATCCCGTTTATTATCTTTCCTTCTTTAAACTGTAACATATTAAATAAGGCTTGTTTTTTGTAACCTGCCTCCAAGGAGTTTTTGTCATTTGCCAGAGTTCACCTGCTCTACATCTTATCTCAACTAAACTCAATCAGATTGCTTTTGACAGTAACCACATAGTAAGGGATTTTGGATAAAGTTTATTATCCTCCCTTACAAGGGTCACATGTCATCTGATTGTCAAGGTTGTGCAATCTTTGACACAACTACATACAAATCAACAGCCTGACTATGTACCAGGTACTTACAAGTAAAAGCAAAAAAGATAATCCCTGCCCTCAAGAAGCAGTCATTCTACAACATAACAGAGAGGTGAAAAGCTGGGGTAGAGGGAGGAGTGGGAAAGAATCCTGAGAGGAATAAAAGCTTGAATATGGTTGGCTTGAAAATTTTTCCTTAAAATGGAGGTTCCCTGAGGCTTGATTGATCAGAGGAAGACTATAAGAGTAGAGTGATCTTCCAGGATAAGAAAGCACAAAGAGAAAAGTTTTGTTCCACTTAGATATAAATGTCTGTAACTGCCTTCATTGCTTTCAGAGAGCTTTCATCAATGCAAGTCTTCCCTCCACCCATAGCTCACAGCATTTCCCTGCCTAAGACAAGACTCTTTAGGAGTGTTATTATAGTTGAAAAAGTTAAATCCTCCTCCCCCAAAAAGAAAAAGTTTAATCTTCTGACTGATAGCTTTCTTGGGTGTACACTTCCTGGAGTGAGGCTTCCAGATGGACAGCTAAGACATGGTAGAGAAAGTGTAGAACACAGTCATATAAAAAATGTTCCAAATCACCAATAATTAGAAAAGTACAAGTTAAAACACACTGTCTCAGAATCTGAAGAAAAAAGATTCAAGAGACTAGAGTAAGCAAGGAATCTGATTTATACCTCTAGAAATATCTAGACATAGCTAGGCTCAGTCAGTAGATACGGTCCTTCATCTGGCCTTCACTCCAGGCCTTTCCAAGTTGGAAAGATTTGCCAGATGCTGAGTTCCACTGCCATCATATTGTGGGAGACTACATGTTCTCCCTGAAAAGATGAACATGATGAAAAGGAATAAGTTCTGAATCAGGAGTCATGTGAGTGCTAAAATTAATGGTTTGGTTACATATATGAAAATTATAAATCTTTTATATACAAAAGAGGTAGAAAGAGTGAAAGCAGAGGAATACAAAAGGATAGAGAAGACATTAACCTATCTAACTAAATATTGTTCCAGTGCTTGGCTCAGCCAGGACTTGTTAATCTTCAACTGGAATTAAACCCTCTCCAGAAGACAGGAAGGGGAAAACCAGTTATCCACTCATCCAAGTTCCCTCCAAGAGGCAGGTCAAGACAATGACTGGAGCTGAAGGTCCAGTCCTGGGACTGACTTTCTTCTTTGAGCCAACCTTCTTCTTGACGCCAACATCTCTCTTCTTGGAGTCCACACCCCTAGCCTCAGAAATTCAGGGACTTTTATATTGGCTTCTTGTCTCCTCCGCTCTTCACAGGGGCCAATCAGAGCTTCCAAATTGTCATGCACTTACCAGGGGGAAGTGTCTGTGGGATCAACTTCGCACCTTCTGAAGGTCAATTTCTCATCAAAGGGGTTCACAGTTTCCTGATTGAACAGTTTCTGAGGCTGTGAACTCTTTAAACTTTATTTATTTATTATTTAAACTTTAAAGTTTAAAGAATTCACAAGTTTCTAACTGTTTGAGTTAGGGTGGAGCTCTCCAAGTATCTTGCTGGCTTCTCACCTAGCACTAGATAGGGAGTGAATTCGCGAAGGGGTTTGTGAGCTTCTCCACCTAATTCAAGGTTGATTTGATTCCATCAAAAGGTAGACAAAGGAGAGCTAATCCTGTCTTCACAATCTAGTGAGGTACTTAAATTAGAGTTAACTCAAGATAGACAACAGAGAATAAAGAATTCTCTTTCACAGTCAGAAAACTAATTCTAATCCTATTTTTGCTAATAAGTCACTATGTGGTGATGGGCAAGACATTAAACTTCTAGGTATAAATTTCCCCATCTGTTTGTAAGTACCTGGGCATATGGTTTGGACCACCAATCTCACTCTCTGAGTTTGTTTGCTCATCCCAACCTGCCGTCACACTATCAGGTAGGGATTTCCCAAAGAGGAAACTGGTCTTCTTGGTTACAACCCTAATTCCCGTAGGACCCCACTGTTCTTGGGGGGAGGGAGGAAAGGGGGACTTATTTATGCACAAGTAGAGCTTCAGAGACCCCACTAGTGTGTTTTAAGTTCCCACAAAATCAGTCCCCTTGATACCTTTGACCCTTAAATATAAGATGTTTACAAGGCAAAAAAGAAAAAAAATCATAATACCAAAGTTATTCACTACAAATAGAAAATGCAGAAAGCATCAAAATATTATATCATCTACCCATAAACCTGGGTCACATTCCCCCACCAATGTACATAGTATCTATGGGAAAGAATAGACCCATATTTTATAGAAACATAGCAAGGAAACATATGAAAAGGGAAACTTAATGTGTTCAGAGAAATACACACAACTCTGGACTTCGGCCCTTGATTTTTTTTTTGTCCCTGCGGGAATAATCCATATCCTATAAAGCTGTACCTCTGATAGTTGCTTTCCTGTTTTTCATTGCTCTACTGCTGGGCAAACTGATGAAGAAGTGGCAAGTTCTTTTAATAGCATCCTTTTTTTAAAACTGTTACCTTACACTTTAGGATCAATACTATGTATTGGTTCCAGGGCAAAAGAATAGTAAGGGCTAGACAATGAGGGATAAGTGACTTGCCCAGGGTCACACAGCTAGGAAGTATCTGAGGCCAGATTTGAACATAAGATCTCCTGCCTCAGGTCTGGCTCTCACTAAGTCACAGAGCTGGCCCCAAATCATATCATCCTTAACAGGATGCTAATAAAATGCTATCATTTTGAGGAGACAAATAGTTTCCTTAAGTCAAGGAACTAGATAGGTCTTAACTTCCCAGAGTCTAGGGGTTAATGAGAGTGACATAAATGTGAGTTTAGGTAGTTTACCCATCCCTGATTTAAAATAAACCCCTTAAAATTGAAGAGGGAACTAAGTAAATATTAAGAGCCATTATATTTTTCCCCAGCCATAAAACAAACTAATTATTGTAACAGTGTTACAAATTGAGAGTTTTCTGTGATAAAATTTTTATATCTCTCTTAGAGTTTAAATGTGTTAAAATTTTAAATTATTATAACAAAGTGTTACATATATTTAACTGTTGCCAACAAATGTTGCTATCCCATAAGGTTCAGAAGTTAGCAATAAAGTGAAAGTAAAAAGTCCTCAGTGGTCCAGCCAACAAGCTTTGGAATTCTGTGATGTCAGACAATGCTCACAAATGCAGGCTGAACCAGATTAAAATGTAAATATTTAATAAAATAAGCAAAAATGCAGTAAAAGACAGATAGCATTGCATTTGAAAACTAAGCTAATATGTGACTAAGTGAAGCTTAAAAAAAAAAAAAGAAAACCCTTCCTTTCAGTCTTAGAATCAATACTGTATTCCAAGAATCAATACTTGGTTCCAAGGCAAAAGAGGAGTAGGAGCTAGGCAGTGGGAGTTAAGTGACTTGTCCAGTGTCACATAGCTAGAAAGTGTCTGAGACCAAATTTGAACCCAGGACCTTCCATCTCCAAGATTGGCTCTCTCTTTATTGAGCCACTTAGCTGCTTGCTGTGGCTAATTGTCGATAGCATCCTTATGGAGGGTTTCCCATTTCTATATAGTAGACATTCCTTCTGGACCATACATTTAATAATACTAATTGATTGAATGCTTGATTTATTCATCATCTTGATTGCCCTCCTTTCAACAACCAGATTACTGACACCCTCCCATAAATGAATATGATACTCCAAATGAAGTCTGACAAGGGCAGAATGCAATGGAACTATCACTTTTCTATTACTAGAAGGCATCTCTTTTTTCTGAAGCACTCTCCCAAATTTCAAATGCTCCACATTGACTAGATATTTGTCCTCTGAAAGGACATGATGGAACAGCAGAGGGAGTTCTACCTCATACCCATCAAATTGGCAAAGGTAACAAATGGAGCACAGTCTCCACTCAGGAGGGACAGCCCTGGACTGTACTATAGGTAGGACCCCTAATGGGTGGAGAGAATGCTGGACAAAGACTTGTCATATGATACGTACTTAAACTGGTTCCAGACCATCTTTGGGGGAGACATATGGAGAAAGGAACTCCAAAGGAAGCTATGGAGAGAAAAGGGGAGACTTTGGAATGGCAGGCATGCCTGGGAACCTGGTCCCATCATATCCTTAGTCTTACTTAAATTTCTAGGAAACTGCTAAAAATGGACCTCCTCTGAATGAGATCATTCCCTCTCTCCTTGACTAAGTGGAGATTAATCTCTCAGCTGTGAGCTCATTCACTCGTGTATACTTTAACATATTCTAACATATAAATTCTCCAATTTGTTTGTTTTGCTTGAATAAATTAGTTTATTTACAAATCATTATTTGTGATGATCTTTTATATAATCAGAATTTGACAGGAAGCAACTAAAATTGAAAGTGTAAGCTAAGGGCTATTTTTGTTCTTATAAATGATCAAGAAAGTGGCTTTTTATTTCATTTTCACTTTTCAAACATTCCCTTTCCCCTGTCCCCCTTTCTATTTCTCTCTACTGGAAGGAAGGAAGGAAGGAAGGAAGGAAGGAAGGAAGGAAGGAAGGAAGGAAGGAAGGAAGGAAGGAAGGAAAGAAGGAAGAGAGGGAGGGAGGAAGGGAGGAAAGAGGAAAGAAAACCCTGGTATCATATAAGCATACTCAAGCAAAGCATATTCTCACATTGCTTATGCCTAAAAGTACAGTTCTTATTCTTCATATTAGTTCATTATTTCTCTGTTGTAAGTAAGCAGCATTCTTCTTTAGTCTTCTAGAATCATGTGCTGATCATTTAATTGATCAATTTTTAAGTCTTTCAAAATTGTTCATATTTATCATATTGATGTTATAGTAAAAATTGTTCTGGTTCTGCTTACTTTACTCTGCACAAATTTATTCCCAATGATTGATTCCAACTTCCTTTCCAGATTGGTTGGGTTAATCCATAGCTCTACCAACAGTGGATCAATATACTATTATTCCACAACCCCTCCCACCCTTGTCATTTTCCCTTCCTTCCTTCCTTCCTTCCTTCCTTCC
The DNA here is from genome assembly GCF_027887165.1 of Monodelphis domestica. Taxonomy (NCBI): domain Eukaryota; kingdom Metazoa; phylum Chordata; class Mammalia; order Didelphimorphia; family Didelphidae; genus Monodelphis; species Monodelphis domestica. Next base: position 30,599,198 of record NC_077228.1, on the reverse strand, counting down.
TTCCTTCCTTCCTTCCTTCTTTCCTTCCTTCCTTCCTTCCTTCCTCACTCTCTCTCTCTGTGTCTCTCCCTCCATCTCTCTCTTCCCATCTCTCTCCCTGCCTCCCTTTGTTCCTCTCTCTGTCTCTCTCATTTTCCTCATTCCATTTACCTAGATACCATTTATCTAGCTCTTCTTTCATCTTCTTCTTGTCTCCAACACAGCTGAAAAACACCACCACATTTGGTTGTCAGTATTCATCACCAGCTTTACCTCATTTTTAATAAAATTGTCTATTATTATTTTACATTTTTCTACTTTATGCATGTATTATCACACAAAACATATTTCCATATTATTCATTTTTTAAAGAGAATTATCTTGTAAACCAAAACCCCAAATCATATACCCAAATAAACAAGTGAAAAATCTTTGCTTTCATATGCATTCCGACTCCAACAGTTCTTCCTCTGGAGGTGGATAGCTTAAGGCCCTCAGAATTGTCATGGACCATTGCATTGTTGTTAGTATCCCATTTGATCATTCCACAATAATGTCATTACTGTGAACAATATTTTCTTGGTTCTACTTATTTCACTCTGCATCAGTTCACGTAGGTCTTTCCAGCTTTCTGAAATCATCCCATTCAGCATTCCTTATAGCACAATAATATTCCACTGCCATCATATAATCACAATTTGTTCAACCACTCTCCAATTGATGGACATCTCAATTTCCAATTCATTTCCACTACAAAAAGAGCAATTATAATAGTTTTGTACAAGTAGGTCCTTTCCCAGGTTTTTTTTTAAAACTGTTTGAGATACACACCTACTAGTGGTATTACTGGATGGAAGAGTATGCATTGTTTTATAGCCCTTTGGGCATAATTCCAAACTGCCCTCCAGAATGGTTGAATCAGTTCATTGATTTGACTTTTCAGATCTAGATCCTTTATCCATTTGTAAGTTTTCTCATTATGAGGTATGAGGTATTGATCTACATCTAATATTTTTTCCATACTGCTTTCCAATTTTCTCAGCAGTTATTTTTAATCAAATAATGAGTTCTTAAAAAAGAATCTAGGAGAGACTCTAAATGAACACTCTAATGCAAATATTATCAACATGGCAATGGGTTCAAATCAAGAAAACATGTAATGCCCAGTGGATTTGCGCATAGGCTATGGGGGTTGAGGGGGTGGGGGGGAGGAAAAGAAAATGATCTATGTCTTTAATGAATAATGCTTGGAAATGATCAAATAAAATATAACTTAAAAAAAAAAAAGAATCTAGGGCCTTTGTATTTATACTAGACTACCAGGATTCTTTGCTTCTGTATGCCAAATACCTAATCTGTGTCACTGATATGTATATATATTTAAATGAGAACCAAATCATTTTGAGAATTATTACTTTGTAGTATAACATGAGATCTGAAATTACTGCTAGACCCCCTTCTATTTTTTTCCATTATTTCTCTTGAGATTCTAAACTTTTTGTGTCTTTAAAAGGAATTTTGTTCTTGCTTTTCCTAATTGGATAAAGTAATCCATTGTTAGTTTCATTGGAATGGCACTGAAGAAGCAAGTTTGTCATAATTTATCATATTATTATATTGAACAATTAATATTTTTCCAATTTTTGAGATTTGTCTTTGACTGAACCAATTACAGCTTTAAACCAGAGATATCTGAAAAAGTGGCAAACCAATGTAATTCGAGACCAATCTTTCTCTTTATTATAGAAAAGATTGTTCAACCTTGGCTGCCTTGAAACTTGTCTCTCCCTTCTTCCCCTTGGCTTTCTGGCAGTTTTTAGGAATGGCCTTTGGTTCTCCAAAGACATGGGCAAACCTTAGATAACATCTATCTATGGCACCCCTTTTTTAAATTTTAAATTTTAAATATTTTTTAAGTTTCCATGATTCATTTTCTTTCCCTTCCCCCTCCCAGAGCAGACGAGCAATTCCACTGGGTTATACAATTGTTATCACCTGATACCTATTTCCATATTATTCATTTTTGCTATATTGTGATCTTTTAAAGGCTAAACCCCAAATCACATACCCATATATGCATGTGATAAGTGATGTCATATGGTTTTCTTTTTCATTTCTACTCCCATAGTTCTTTCTATTCTTACCCATAAGTCCTTCAGGAGTGTCCTTGTTTGTTGCAATGCTTCTAGTAGCAAAGTCTATTACATTGGATTGTTCCACAGTGTTTTACTTTCTGTGTATGATACTCTCCTGGTTCTTCTCATTTCACTTTGCATCACTTTATTGAGGTTCTCCCAGTTCATATAGAAATCCTCCAGATCATTATTCCTTTATAGCACAATAGTATTCCATCACCACCAGATACTACAATTTATTCAGCCATTCCCTCCTCATTTTCCAATTTTTTGCCACCACCACAAAAAGTGTGGCTATGACTATTTTTATATAAGTATTTTTCCTTATTATCTCTTTGGGGTACCTAGTAGTGGTATTGCTGGCTTATCTATGGAACTCTTGGAACTATGGAACATTTTCATTTATTGAGACAATGCACACATAATCCTACATGTGAATACCTCTTATATAAAAAAGGAAATGACTTCCTGTCTGGGTTGAAGTAAACATGTATATTAATGCACTGTTGTTGAATTACTGTTGGGAGTTAAGAATTTGTTTTGTTTGACTCTAAATATTTGTTTCAAGAGTTTGGGCTTTTTTTTTTTTTAATCTGGATTGAGGAAGGTGAAGTAGGCTTGGAATAGGGCTCCTTTTCCTTTGACATTAAAAAAGGGGGTGAGAATGACAAAAAAGGACATCTTTTAAAGTTACACATTAAATTTATTGCATTTTTTTTTAAACCCTTACCTTCCATCTTAGAATCAATACTGTGGATTGGCTCCAAGGCAGAAGAGTGGTAAGGGCTAGGCAATGGAGGTCAAGTGACTTGCCCAGGGTCACACAACTGGGAAGTGTCTGAGGCCAGATTTGAACCCAGGACCTCCCATCTCTAGGCCTGACTCTCAATCCACTGAGCTACTCAGCTGCCCCCTCAATTTATTGTATTTTTTAACAAGTTTTACATAATGAAAACTTGCAGTTTCATGTACAAGCCTCACTTGTGCTACAACGTATATGGAAATGTTTGTTTTATTTGGATCAGGTTCAGAATTTTTTTTAAATTAAAATTAATGGAAAGCAATTTAGAACTGTGTCCCCAAAGTGGCTAAGCTACATTGTGAACTCTTTGGCCCAGGTAACTTTTCCATCAGGAGCTCTGCTGGGCTGGTATCATCCATCAGAATTCAGAATTAATCAGAATATTTTCTGCCTCCAGGAAGGAGAAAATGTGAATCCTAAAATGTCAGAAAGCAATTGTCAAAAATGTTTCTACATATAACGGATATATATCTATATCTATATCTATATCTATATCTATATCTATATCTATATCTATATCTATATCTATATCTATATCTATATATACATGAGAGCTCTGCTCTGCTGTGTTGTCTTAATGGAGCTTTTCTTGGGTCCTTCAGGATAAAGGGATCACCTGAAATCTCATCATCATGCTACTTTCACTCTTTTTCTGACTCCATCCCAATCCCTCAGTTGCCTCTTCTCTCTGACTGGAATGCTGTAGGATGTAGCAATAAATTTCACTCAAAGCTTTCCTTATTGAGAGCTCAGAACTTTCCAAGTACAGTAACTTAATTTTCAATGAGCAATTCTGCTTGGTTTTGACTCAGAAGCATTATCCCTTCCCCCTCTTTCCCCCCTTCTCTTTGGGAGATGTCTTCCTCTATTTGACTGTAAGATCCTTGAGGGCAGGGACTTTGTTTTTCTTTTTTGCATCCCTAGCACTTAGCACTACCTCTGGCACACCATAGATGTTCTGTTTTTGTTTGTTTAAGTCTTAACCTTCTGTCTTAGAGTGGAAATTTAGCATTGGTTCCAAAGCAAAAGAGCAGTTAAGGCTAGGAAGTGTCTGAGGCCATATTTGAATCCAAGACTTCCCATTGCCACATCTGGCTCTCCATTCACTGAGCCACCTAGTTGCCCCTGTAGTAGGTATTTAATAAATGTTTACTGGGTTGAATTGAATTGATGCAATAATACCATTTTGCTGTTTAAATCATTTCAGTCCCATCCAACTCTTTATGACCTCATTTGGGGTCTTCTTAGCAAGGATACTGGAGTGGTTTGCCATTTCCTTCTCTAGCTCATTTTACAGATGAGGAAACTGAGGCAAACAGGGTGAAGTGACTTGCCCAGTCACATAGCTATTTAATGCTGGGAATGGATAAAGATCCACTGTGCCATCAACTAGCTGCCCTAGTAATACCTAGTAATACTTAGCCTATACCTCCTTAAAGAGAACAAAGAAGGAAAGGGACTTATGTGTACAAAAATATTTATAGTGGTTGTTTTTATAATGGCCAAGAACTAGAGACTAAATAAGTGGGTGCCCATCAATTAGGGAATGTTAAGAAACAAAATCTAGTATATAAATACAATGGAATGTTATTGTTGTTCAGCCATTTCAATCCTGACTCTTTGTGATCCCATTTGGAGTTTTCTTGGCAAAGATACTGGGGTGGTCTGCCATTTTCCTTCTCCAGCTCATTTTACAGATGAGGAAACTGAGGGTCACCCAGCTAGTAAGTGTCTGAGGCCACATTTGAACTCAGGAAGATGAGGCTTTCTGACTCCAGGCCTGGCACTTGATCCATTGTGACACCTAGTTATCCATTATTACATCCTAAGAAATGATGAAAGGAAAAGTTTCAGAAAAACCTGTGTAGATTTATGTTAATTAGAGCAGAGTAAAGAAGAGAAGAATCAGGATTAAAAATATATATATACAATAGCAACAACATCAGGTTGTTTTTTTTATTATGTACTTCAACACCAAATATAGGTCTTCTATGAATAGACAATTCTATGCACATAATAGATGGAGGGGATTACGTGTAAAACTGTGAATCTAGATTATGTTTTCATTTAAAAATACATAATCAATTCAATATATACATTTCAAAGCTGTTCTGCTGGCCTGTAATTCTTCCTGGACTTCTGGCATTTTAAACAATGCTTTAGAGCATGTCATGTCATGTCAGAGACAGAGACAGAGAGGAGAGAGACAGAGACAGAGATAGACAGAGACAGAAAGAGAGACACCCACACACAGGGTGGGGAAGAGAGAGAGAGAGAGAGAGAGAGAGAGAGACAGAGACAGAGACAGAGACAGAGACAGAGACAGAGACAGAGAGACAGAGATAGACAGAGACGGAAAGAGAGACACCCACACAGGGTGGGGAAGAGAGAGAGAGAAAGAGAGAGAGAGACAGAGACAGAGATAGACAGAGACGGAAAGAGAGACACCCACACACAGGGTGGGGAAGAGAGAGAGAGAAAGAGAGAGAGAGAGAGCGACAGACAGACAGACAGACAGACAGAGAGACAGAGAGAGAGAGAGAGAGAGAGAGAGAGAGAGAGAGAGAGAAAGAGAGAGAGAGAAAGAGAGAGAGAGAGAGATTGTGCCAGTAGGGGGAGGAGGGGGAGGAGTGTGCCCATCTCTAAAGTAGAAAGAACTCCTGTGTGGAGAGTGGGGCTATCTTCTTCCCCACAAACTTGGGAATTAAAGCTGATTTTGTTTTAACTCCTAAATAAGGCCCTATCTCTAACTGGGCATTGTGGCTGAAGGCTGCAGTGTTCAACCAGATAAGAACAATATGGAGCCAAGGGCACAAACACCAAAGGGCACCAACAGCAGGCAGTCTTGCTTGTTCTGAAGGGAATGGGTGGCACCGTGATGCAAACATAAGGAACTTGTATCCAGGCAAAGCCAAGTTTGATGACCTTTTGACACATGACAACGATCCACAGAATTGGCATAGCAGATAGAATGGGAGACATGGTGTCAGAGACCCTGGATTCGAGTCCCTCCTCTGTACTTGAAACACAAGTGACCTTGAACAAATAATTTTCCTTCTCTGGAACTCAATTTCTTCATTTAGACTAGACACTGGGGGAGATATGGAAAAATTAGATAGGGCTCTTAGCCTCAGGGATCTTTCATCCTATTGGGTGAGATGAGATAATGGGTTCAAACCATGTCAGCTGACTAAACCATCAGCTCTTCTACTTGGAAATAGTCCAAGGGCCCTTTGCCTTCAGTCCCAGGGCTATGTCCTCAACTTAGTCTAAACTTGGCCCCGACAGCCAAGACCTTGGGCTCACCCAGCACTGCAATCCTCCAGAATGTCCCCCCCCCCCGTTATTTTTTTAATTTTCTTTTTATTGTCATGCAAAACACACTTCCATCTTGGTCACTGTTGTAACCATAACCAAAACCCCAAAAGAAAACCATAAGTACACTTAAGAGAAGATGGTCCGCTTTGTTTCTCATCCATCTGACTCCATCAGTTCTTTCTCTGGAGACAGACAGCATTCCCCATCACAAGTCCTTCAGGATCGTCCCAAATCATTGCATTGCTGAGAGTAGCCACAGTTTCACAGATAATTATTGTGGGTTTTTCTCTTTTTCCTGGTCCTGCTTCTATAAACAGCTGCCTGGATCCATCATCTTTTTCTTCCTTCCATTCTCTCCCAGTCCCCTTGTGCCCTCTAAATGAGTGTTCCTGGAGCATATACACAAGAGGAAAGAGGGCATAAAATTGAAAACTAGGCTATAACAGAAACATATTTAAAAGGGTAGCCTCAGTTTCCTCATCTGCAAAATGAGCTGAAGAAGGAAATGGCAAGCCGCTTTGCCACAAAAACTTCAAATGGGGTCACAAAAAGTCAGACAAGACTGAAATGACTGAACAACAACAAAAAATGAATAAAAGCAATTGATGTAGTGCTTTCTGAGGGTAGATAGTCTTTCAAATTCCTAAGAAGTTCTGTTCTATCACGACTACTCATACTAATAAGGGTTTCTCTCATTTCTGGAACACTTTGACTCTTATGAAGTCCTTTTTTTTTTTTTAAACAACCCTCAGAGGTATATTGAATAAGAATTGTTATAGACATTTTATAGAAGAAGAAATTCCATTTCTGAAAAGATGAGGCACTTATCCATAGCAGGGACCTAATAAATGTGTTGAACTGAAATGAATTGCCCAGCTCATAGCTAGCAAGTGTTTGTTTGTTTGAAATCCTTACCTTCTGTCTTCGAATTGATATCGAGAATTGGTTCTAAGGCAGAAGAGTGGTCAGAATCAGGCAATTAGGATTAAGTGATTTGCCCAGAGTGACACAGCTAGGGAGTATCTGAGGCCACATTTGAACCCAGGACCTCCAGTCTCTAGGCCCAGTGCCTGAGCCACCCAGCTATCCTACAGCTAAGTGTTAAGAGTTGGAATTGAAACTCAAGCCTCCTAGCTCCAAGCCCAGTGTTTTTTATGCTATAATGCCTCCAGTTTTTTATGCTTTCTAAAATATATATATTTTTTGCCAATTACATGTAATAACAAATTTTCACATTTTCCCCCAGTTATATGATCTAAATGATCTCCCTCTCTCCTTCCCTCCCCTCTCTTGAAGCTGGCAAGCAATTCAGTCTGGACTATACATGTGTTATTACAAAAAAACATATTTCTATATTGTTCATTTTTGTAAGTAAATAATCTTATAAAACTAAAACCCCAAAACAGATACCTAAAAAAACAAGTGAAAAATCGTATGTTTTCACTTGCATTTATTCCAACTCCAACAGTTCTTTCTCTGGAGGTGGGTAGCATTCTTTGTCATAAATCCCTCAGAATTATCCTGGATCATTGTTCTGATGTTAGTAGCAAAGCCTATTACATCTGATCCATCTACAATATTGCTGTTCCTGTGCTCAGTGGTCTCCTGGTTCTGCTTATTTCACTCTGCATCAGTTCATGTAGGTCTTTTGAGCTCTTTCTGAAATCATCCTGTTCATCATTCCTTACAGCACAATTGTATTCCATCACTGTTCTATATCACAATTTGTTCATCCATTCTCCGACTGATGGACACTCCCTCAATTTCCAATTCTTTGCCACCACAAAAAGAGCAGCTATAAATATTTTTGTACAAGCAGATCCTTTCCCATTTTTTAAAATCTCTTTGGGATACGGACCTACTAGTGTTATTACTGAATCAAGGGGTATTTTCTGGGGCCACAGCTAACCAAAGAGGATATCATTTGCCAGATGGTTGACAGACTGGAACCAGTTACAGGAAGTCTGGGCAGGGCCCAGATTTATTTAGGCACTTTTCATTTTGCATCATCATGATATGTCTCCCAGAGGCAGATTTTCAAGCCTCTAAATCAGTAGCCCTCCACGTATGCCTACTCCACGTTTGCTTACAAGGACTGGGCTCTGTGGCCAGTCTCTTGTTATATCTGTTCCTGTCCTTTGATTCTTTTCTATTTATTATGGACTTATTTAACTTGAAATACAAATCTAGACTATAATAATTCATAATGGAAAATGTAAGTAAACCCAAATAACAGTAACCATTTATCAGTGACTCCATCTTAATCCCCTTCTAGTGGCTGTATTTATACATTCACATAGATGACAAAGGAAACGTGGCATAGGGACTAGAGGCCTGGGCTTGAACTCAGGAGAAACTAAGGTCAAATCCTGCTTCTCCTATTTACTACCTAGGCAATTAATGGCAAGTTTTGTAGGTACCAGGAGCCTCAGTTTCCTCATTTGTAAAATGGGAATTCTTACTCAGAGCTCAAATAAAATAATGTCCACAAAGTGTTTTGTAAACTTCAAAGGGCTTTAGAAATGTGGATGATCATTCCAGGTTTGTAGTCAGCCTGTACACTATTCTTCTAGACCTACCTTATTCTGCTTCATGTTCTTTTGTGGAAGGTCTTTCCATACTTAAAACTTCAATCTGAGATCTAGAGCTGGAAAGAGTCTCAATTCCTTCTACAGCTTAGGAAACTGAGGTCCTGGGAGGTGAGGTGACTTAAGATCTGACAAAATCATAGAGCTAAGATGGAAAGGACCTAAAGGCTCTTTAGTCAAATCCCTTTCTATTCCTTTTTCACAGGTGAGGACTAGAGGGCCAGGAAAGTTAAATAAGGTGCTCAAAGTCATACAGGTAGGGTCAATCTTAGATCACCTGTCTCCAGGGCAAGTATTCTTTCCAATATCTACATTTCTAATGACCATTATTCTGAATGATAGGAAATAACAATAATATTTATTTCAAAACCTCCAGGAACCAGAATTTACCTGGTTCCTTCAGCAGTGAGTAGAGTGTGTGTGTGGGGAATCCCCTCATTGGCACAAAACACAACCCCCCCCTCTGCTTTATAGAGATTATAGTAGAAAAATTCCTCACCTGGTGGCCAGTGCCCTGGTGATTCAATTCAACAAGCATTTCCCCCCCTAAACCCTTACTTTGTGTCTTAGTAACAACTCTAATACAAAAAGGGAAGAACTAGGCAAAAGGGTTGTGATTTGCCCAGCTAAGTAGTATCTGAGGCCACATTTGAACCCAAGACCTCCCCACTCTATGTCTAGTGTTCTACTGACAAGCATTTTTTAAATTCTTCTATGTCTGGCATTGTGCAAGGGACAGAGATCCCTGCCCTCAAACAACTTACAGTGGTGTGCCAGGCACCATACTAAGTGCTAGAAATCCAAACACAAACAGAAAGACAATCCCTCTCTAATGGGAGAAGACAAGTGGAGTGAGAAGGCATTGAAGAGTTAAGAACCTAGAGAGGCATAAGACTGGTTGGCTTTCCTTATGTGATTCCAGTCCCAAAGCCCATCCATATGGGACTCTCTCCTCATTGATGGAGATCAATACTTTGCTCCCATGTGAGGGATGGGGCAGACTTGGTGAGAGGAGAAAGGAGATCCCTTCAATCTGTATCAAGTATATCTGAGGGAAGATGGAAGATGCCAACCCTACTTTAGGCTTTCCTTATTCTCTCAAAGCTGGGAGCCAGAAGTTTAGAGACTCAGGGCAACTCCAAGACAATCAAAGCAAGCTACAGAGATTGGCTGGGTCTCATCTTGCCAACTTTCCCCGACCCCTCTCATAGGAGCAGGACATTCATCTCCACCAATGAGGAGAGAGTCCTGTACCAATAGGCTTTGGGACTGGGGTTACACTTAGATTCTGAAAATAAATAAATAAAACAAAAAAAACTAAAACTAAAACTAAAAAGGAAATTCTGGGAGAAACCAATAAATCAGAGGAAGGAGCCACAGAGAAAGTGTATACTTCCAGTGTGGAAAGTTCAGGGATAGAATGAGTTTTCAGAGTAAAGAAGTGACTGTTCTGGACAGAAAATGCGAAGAGTCAGGAGTGAAGCTCATAGAGGAATATATGCTGTTCACCTAGGTGAGCTTATGTATCTACAGACTTTCTTTCTTTTTTTAAACCCTTACCTTCCATCTTAGAATCAATACTGTGTCTTGGTTACAAGGTAGAGTGGTAAGGACTAGGCAATGGAAGTTAAGTCACTTGCCCAGGGTCACACAGCTAGGAAATGTCCAAGGTGAAATTTGAACCCAGGACTTGACTCTCAATCTAAAGAGAAACTGTGAAGATGGGATTAACTTTCCTCTCACCTAGTTTTAAATTTAATCACCAGAAGCGTGTATATACCCTACTTAACTCCTAAGTAGGGGAGGCCCACAACCCATGTGCTAAAGTGGATGACAACTCAGAAACGACTGACTGCCCCATGGGCAATCCTAAGCAAAGTTATAGACTGCAATTGGCCCCCATAAAGTGGAGGAAGGCACAGGAAATGACAAAAAGAAGGGTCTTTAAAAATGGCTACAACTTCCTGTAAGTCAGTCTTCCAGCTTTTTCAAGGCTGTAGAGGATCTTCTTCAGCATGGACCTGGGACTCTAGCATTTGGTAAGACTTCTTTTTTTTTTTTAAACAATATTTTATTTGATCATTTCCAACATTATTCATTAGAGACAAAGATCATTTTCTTTTCCTCCCCCCCTCCACCTCTCCCATAGCCGATGCACGATTCCACTGGGTATCACATGTGTTCTTGATTTGAACCCATTTCCATGTTGTTGATATTTGCATTAGAGTGTTCATTTAGAGTCTCTCTGCAGTCATATCCCCTCCATCCCTGCAGTCAAGCAGTTGCTTTTCATCAGTGTTTTTACTCCCACAGTTTGTCCTTTGCTTGTGGGTAGTGTTCTTTTCTCCTTGATCCCTGCAGATTGCTCAGGGACATTGCATTGCCACTAATGGAGAAGTCCATTACGTTCTCTTGTACCACAGTGTATCAGTCTCTGTGTACAATGTTCTCCTGGTTCTGCTCCTCTCACTCTGCATCACTTCCTGGAGGTTGTTCCAGTTCACATGGAATCCCTCCAGTTCATCATTCCTTTGAGTCCAATAGTATTCCATGACCAACAGATACCACAATTTGTTCAGCCATTCCCCAATTGATGGGCATCCCCTCATTTTCCAATTTTTGGCCACCACAGAGAGCACAGCTATGAATATTCTTGTACAAGTCTTTTTCCTTATTATCTCTTTGGGGTCCAAACCCAGCTGTGCTATGGCTGGATCAAAGGGCAGACAGTCTTTTGTTGCCCTTTGGGCAACAAAATTTCCAAATTGCCCTCCAGAATGGTTGGATCAATTTACAACCCCACCAACAATGAATTAATGTCCCTACTTTGCTACCTCCTCCCTTCCCCCTCCAGCATTCATTACTTTCCTTTGCTATCATGCTAGCCAATCTGCTAGGTGTGAGGTGATACCTCAGAGTTGTTTTGATTTGTATCTCTCTGATTATTAGAGATTTAGAACACTTTTTTCATGTGCTTATTAATAGTTTTGATTTCTTTGGCTGAAAACTGCCTATTCATGTCCCTTGCCCATTTATCAATTGGAGAATGGCTTGATTTTTTGTACAATTGATTTAGCTCTTTGTAAATTTGAGTAATTAAACCTTTGTCAGAGGTGGTAAGACTTCTCTGGGGACTTCTTCCCTTGGACTTTGTATTGGTGAGTGGAAAAAGCTAACCTTCCTTTCCTGACTTCTGGAGAAACTAACACCAGACAGGTCTCTCTCTCGGAGGAGGCTGCATGGGTGAACCCCTTGCTTAATTTACCTCTGGGCCCTCCACTTGGGGCTTCTGGAGCCCTGGTGGAGTAGAGTCAGGGGCTGAAGCAAATATTTAGGGTGATAAGCCAGATTTCTCACTCTGCCCTCTTTCATATTTCTCTACCTTTCTCTTTCCCTCCATTTTGTAAATAAAGCTGCTGAAAAGTCAGTTTTGACTTGAGTCATAATTTTAGCAACCACATTCTCTCATATTTTAGTCAAACCATTCATTTTAACCCTTAAATATCCTAGGTGCCTCCACTCATAAGCTTTCACAGGGCCCATCACCATATCCTTCCAGACTGGGTAGGACCTGCCAGAACCTATCTCTTCTGATATATCTTTCTCTAACCTAGGTTTACTTCTGCAACACAATAAGGACTTTAATGGAAGATATTTTTTTTATGTGCCTCAAAATAGTCCTTCTCAATGGCAGCATGATAATAAAAATAACAACAGTTGACTTTTAAATAGTGCTTTACAAACATTCCCTCATTTGCTCTTTTGAGAGGTAAGTTGTTCTGGCATGATGAATTCCATTTTACAGATGAGAAAACTAAAGCTTTTCTTATCAACTTGAGGTTCAGAGGCATTAAAAGACTCACCCATAGTCATATAGCTAGAATAGGAAGAGCCAGTATTAGGACAAGAACAGGAAGACCAGGATTGGAACTCTAAACTCAATGTTCTTTGCAGTGTCCTAATGATTACTTAGGTTTTCTTCAAATTTTTACTATATAAATTATTTTGCTATAAACAGAAGCTATGTTATTGTTTCATATTTTTTTTTAAACCCTTACCTTCAGTCTTGGAGTCAATACTGTGTATTGGCTCCAAGGCAGAAGAGTGGTAAGGGCTAGGGAATGGGGGTCAAGTGACTTGCCCAGGGTCACACAGCTGGGAAGTGTCTGAGGTCAAACTTGAACCTAGGACCTCCCATCTCTAAGCCTGGCTCTCCATCCACTGAGCTACCCAGCTGCCCCGTTTCATATTTTTTAAGAACTGTAACACACACAAATATGACACAGCTCCAGTGGATAAGAACTGAAACCAGAAAGAGGAAGTCATCCATGAAAGGAAGCTGAGGCCTTGCAAAAGTTGGGTAAATCAAAGCTATTCCACAGGGTTTGGCTGAAATGATTTAAAGGATTGTTTTTGTACTTTTGATAGGGAGATTCCGGAATGAGTCCCGTGTGATTTCCTGGCTCCCTGAAAGCTACTTGGAGGCTTCCTGAAAGAAAGTTGCAGAATATAGCTTATGGGGACCTTCAATAGATCCCCTTTAATATGTAACAAAATTCAATGGCCAACATCATGCTCAGTCAGAACATCATTCTAGGCTGGTTGGCATGGTTTGTGGCAGTACCACTTGTATCAGTGAGATCATGGAACCACAAGAGCCCCATACAATTCCCTGGATGGAGTCATCTCTAAGCAGGAAATCTAGAGTGGCTGCCTTTTCCCACACCCTGGAAAGGGGAGTAGAATCAGTATTTATTAAGATGAGAAAGGAGAATAGTAATTATATAGTTTACCAGTAATTATCTATCAATTATATAGTTTATTCAGACTAGAATAGACCTCCTCCCATCCAACTCTGCTCTGCAGAGTTCTTTTTATTAAAAGAACCTATGGATAATTAATGGATAGAGAGCCAAGCTTAGAGACGGGAGGTCCTGGGTTCAACGCTGGCCTTAGACATTGCCTAGCTGTGTGACCCTGGGCAAGTCACTTAACCTCCATTGCCAAGCCCTTACTTTTTTTCTGCCTTGGAACCAATACATAGTTTTAATTCTAAGATGAAAGGTAAGGGTTTTTTAGGAAAAAAGAGCTTACAGGGGGTCAGCAAGGTGGTACAGTAGATGGAACGCTGGATCCAGAGTCAGGAGGACCTTGGTTCACATCTGATCTCTAGACAGTTCCTAGCTGTGTAAACCTCCCTTGTCTAGCCTTTGCCCTTCTGGCAGCATTGATACTAAGGCAGAAAGCCTTTGAGATAAACAAAAATGACTCACAACCAACTGAAGTATGCTGACACCTCTGTGTAAGACAAACTTCCTCTAAGCTGAGCATGGAGAGAATGTCGGAATTGACAAGGCTGCAAGTGAAGCCATGAAACTTACAAGAGCAGCTTTGGCAAGTTGGAAAGAACTTCTTGGCCTTTGTGGAATCAGACTCACCTGACAAGTATTTATGGTGGCAGCACGGGCAGGGCACCAGATGGTCGAAGACAGTTGCAGATTGGGGGAGAAAGGATCTCATTACCTACCCAAAGCAAACTGAGCCTCTTGCCAAATTGCAGGATGCTAATATCCTGTGTGTACACAGTGTGACCATAAGCAAGAGGACTCTGAATGCTGGCCGTGGTTCCTGTTCGTTCACCTTCACAATCCCCAGAGAATGCTCAGTTGTCTCCTGCTAGACAGGATAGAGCTTTCTATGACAACTAAATTAATCCTTAGCAACCTAGGTTGGTCTTACTAAAAGGTTGTTATCACCAAGAAAAGAGAAGTTGGAATTTGTTTCTTTAATCCCTCTACCTGTAACTAATTTTTTTTTAAACCCTTATCTTCCATCTTAGAATCAATACTGTAGATTGGTTCTAAGGCAGAAGAGTGGTAAGGGCTTGGCAATGGGGGTCAAGTGACTTGCCCAGGGTCACACAGCTAGGAAGTGTCTGAGGCCAGATTTGAACCCAGGACCTCCCATCTCTGGGCCTGGCTCTCAATTCACTGAGCCACCCAGCTGCCCCTACTAATTTTTAATATGCATCAGCATCTTGCTAGTTCATTTCCTGCTTATAGCTCTGTTTATACCTAGCCTATCCTGAGTTAGGCTCACTCAGAAAGATCTGAATTCAAATATACACTACTTACTGGTCATGGGATTTATTAGCCCTCCCTCTGTGTACTCCACATTGGTTAGAGAAACCTACAATCACAGAAGCTCTCTTGGCTTCCACGCCACACTTTTGACTGCTCAAGGAAAGGGAACTAAGCCACCTCTAGAATTGAGTCACAACATGGAGTCATTGTAGTTCTCTCAGTTTCCACAATTAAACACTTGCTGTCCAAATCTCCTCCGTGATTTTCTGACAGTAGGAAGGGAAGTAATGTTTACTAACATCAGAAAAGTAGCCTGAAACTAGACTGTTATGGGATTCAATGTCTAAACAGAAAAGTTTGTATTTGATTCTGGAGGAGTTTTAAAATTTTCATCAGGAAGTGATAGAGTCAGATCTGAGTTTTAGGAAGACTATGTTAGCATTGATGCAGGGCGGGAAACACCAGAGGCAGGGAGATAGATCCATTAGAAAGATATTGCCAGGGCAGTTAGAGAATCAACCCTAGAGACAGGAGGTCCTGGGTTCCAGTCTGATCTCTGATACTTCCTAGCTGTGTGACCCTGGGTGAGTTGCTTAATTCCCATTGCCTAGCCCTTACAGCTCTTCTGCCTTGGAATAGATATTTAATTGACTCTAAGATAGAAGGTAAGAACTTAAAAAGAAAGGAAAATATCACCATAGTGCAGGCTAGAGGTGATGAGGGTCTAAACCAGGATAGTGGTGTGGGAATGGAAAGAAGGGGGCAGATGGGAGAGATAATATGGATATGAAGAGAAGAATCAAGGTCTCTGGTCCTCTTTACCATTCTCTTTATATTTGCTCTTCTAAGGAGACTGTCAGCCAGCACAAGCAGCCATTTCAGATCAGAAATGTCTTACCAAAAGATTTGATTCATATGTCCATGCTGGTGCTTCCTTTAACTGATCATATTTAATCCAATGACAAAAGGTTCTTCTGTGAAACTGTTTCAGTAATTTAAGGACCTATTAGGAACAAATCAGTAATAAAATGGGCTGGGCACCCAGCCAGGGTCAATGGATTACCAGAGACAAATATTGGCATCAAGGTGGTAGAGAGAGCTGAACTCCGGGTAGGGAAGCCTTGGGCTCTGTGACCCTGGGAGAAGTCACTTAACTTCTCAGGGTTCTGGGCAACTTTTAAAAAATCTCAAAAAGTAGCAGAGAAGGGGTAGCTGAGCTTTCCTCACCTTCTTTATATCATTTCTATTCAATAAAGTTATTTATTTGTTTTTTAAACTCTTACCTAGTGAATATCAGTTCCAAGACAGAGGAGTAGTAAGGGCTATGCAATGGGGGTCAAGTGACTTGTCCACGGTCACACAGCTAGGAAGTGTCTGAGGCCACTTTTAAACCCAAGACCTCACATCTCTAAACCTATTCGATCCACAGACTCACCTAGCTGCTTCTCAATAAACATTTATTAAGCACCTATGGTATACTAGGTTCACAAAAAGAGGCAAAGACATTGCCTGCCCTCAAGGCGATCTAGACAATCAATAAAACCGCAGTTCCAGTCCTTCTCCACAGGCAAGAAAATGCTGCCTTCCAAGGGCCTCCAGTGACAATGTAGGGACCCGGGAGTCCCTGGTTTCCCCCGACTGCACGCCACTGACTTGCAGCCCCCAGATCTGCTGCAGGGCTGCCTCCTGGAGGGGTAGGTAGCTCGGGAAGGAGGTAGTTAGGGGCTGAAGCAGGAGCAAAATTCCTCCGGTTTTGGTCCAGATCTTTAGGCTCTGCTCTATTGTCCTTCCCAACCTTGGCAGCCCACCCTATGGAGGAGACTCAGGCCCAGAGGCGGACAGCGCTTTGGCCGAGGTCATACAGCTTTCAGATGGCAGACTGGGGCCTTGAACGCCAATCCTTTGACTCTCGAAGAGAAGGGTGAGGAGGGTTGCATAGAAAGAGGCAGTGGGGCTGGGTCTAGGGAACTCGAGCCCCCGTATTTCTAAGGCTTCGCCCTATCTACCCGGCTGAGCGCCCTTCCACGTAATTCTCCCCGGTCCCCGGTCCCCGGTCCCCGGTCCCCGCCCCCTTTCCTATGCCGTGCCCCGCCAGGCTCGCTTTCGCGTTCTTGGGCCCCTCCCCCTTTCCTCTGGCCCCCAGTCTCGCTCTCGCGTCCCCTAAGCCCCGCCCCCTGTACAAGCGGTGCCTCGCTTCCCCTGCTCGTACGCTCCCCGTAAGGCCCCGCCCACCTCGCGCGCTCCCGCGCTTCTCCCTCTGGTCCTGCCCTGCTGGCCATTCGCCCTAGCGCCCCGCCCCGTGCTCCTCCTCCTTCTAGGCAGCCTGAGACTTAGTCCTCGGGAGTCGAGGTTTGGCGCATGCTGAGCTGCTGCCTTCGCCTCCGTGTCTCCGTGCCGGGCCTCGCGTTCCCGCTACCCTTCCTGCTGCCGCCGTCTCGGGCTCCGGGTCCGAGAGTCCGCCGCCTGCTCCTTCCAACCTTCGACTTCAGCTTCCGCCAGCCTCTCCTTATGAAGCCGGTCGTTGTGTTCGTGCTGGGCGGGCCCGGTGCCGGCAAGGGCACCCAGTGTACTCGCATTGTGCAGGTGAGAGCGGGGCCTGCAGCTTTGGGGACCCCTGACTACAGCTCCCGGCGTACCCCGCAATGCCGTCCCGTGGCCAAGGCGCTCGGAGCCTGTGGAGCATGCCGGGATCTGTAGTCATCTGATGGCGGGAGAGTGAGGCCGGGACCCCTAGAGCTAAGGTGCCTGCGGGGCATGCCGGGAAACGTAGTTTTCTAAGCACTGGGGAAGGGATGCCGGGACCCCTCCGAGTGCCCAGGGCCTGCGGGGAATGCCGGGATTTGTGGCGCCCAGGCCCACCACCGCCCCAGCCGGAGGGTGGGGCCTTGGAGCAGCCAAAGGTCATGGGCTAAGCGCCACGTAGCAAGCCCCAGGCTGGTGTCGGAGCCCTTCCCTGCACTGGACCTCAGTTTCCCCTTCTATACAGTGGGGAGCTGGGCCTAGATAGTCCCTAGAAGTCCCTGACATTCTGTGACTGCTTCATAGGTTCTCAGTTTTACCCGTTAGCCTTGGCAGGCAGTGTTCCAAGCCCTCCTCCCTACTTTGCTAGTCCATGGGGACCCCTTTCAGAGCCTCAGCTTGCTTGTCAACCCTGCTAATAGGGTTCCTTCTCTGTGCCTCAGTTTACCTTTTAGCCCTGGTAGTCAATGTTCTAATCCTTCATTCCCTGCTAGTCCATAGGGTCCCCCTTTGAGCCTCAGTTTCCTTCCTATTAAAACACTAGTCATAATTGTGCTCCCTCCAGCCCTACTAGTCTAATGCCTCGGTAAGAGAACTTTGTTGAACTCACAGGTGGCCAGGTGTCCCTCCCCAGCAGCCACAGGTGCCCTCTGATTGTTGGAATATGTGGAGGATAAAACTCTGGCTTGGCCCGCCAGGTGGGCATCTGTGAGACTGATGGCTACAAAAATGTCTAATCAGGAATTCTCTTTCCCTACCAAA
Organism: Monodelphis domestica; assembly: GCF_027887165.1. Lineage (NCBI taxonomy): Eukaryota > Metazoa > Chordata > Mammalia > Didelphimorphia > Didelphidae > Monodelphis > Monodelphis domestica. The sequence continues at coordinate 30,580,792 of NC_077228.1, read as the reverse complement.
AGGCAGCCCTCCCCCTCACCCCAAAGATCCCTGCAGAGATAGAGGAGCATCTCTTGGGGGTGGGAGGGGGTAGCCTAGGATCCTCCTGTCAGCCATACTATAGGGGGTAGGAGACCTAGCTGGACTTTCTAGAGGGGACTGTCTCCCTTTGCTTCTTGGGGTTTGAAAGTTGCAGTGGTGGAAGAATTCTGGATTGGGGCTCCAGACTCCTGACACTGATCAGTCAGTACATTAAGTATTTAATTATCTAGATTCTTTTGTATTTTTATTTATTTTGTTAAATATTTCCCAGTTACATTTAATCTGGTTTGGGCCACACTGGGGAATTTTGTACACCTTGAGTTTACTCTATAATCTAGTCCAACTTCTTTTATCACATGAAGAATCTGAGACTCAGAGATGACAAGTGACTTGCTCCAGTTTACAGTTAGTCTGGAACAGGATTTGAACCTATATTCCAATTCCCCATCTAGTACTCTTTCCAGTACAACTCATGGTAATGGATAAATGAGATAACAGATGTCAAATACTCTGTAGATGTGAATGTTATTATAAGTGCTGCGAGTATCTCATTACCATAAATTCCACCGTGAGAGAAGCGTTTTTGGAGCCAAGGTGCCTGAGAAAGTAGTTGGCAGCAGGAACTCAAGGGCATGCACCTTCTCCCAAGATCATGGAGTTCAAAGGGGTCTCAAAGGACACACAGTTTAAGCTCCATCTGAGCAAGAATAGCTGGGAGATGGACCACATGAGGCCTTGGTATGCCTTTCTGAAGCCTTTCAGAATCAGTGTGAACTTACTCCAGCCTGAGGCAGCCCATCTAGACTCTTGGGCAGTTTTTTTTCCCCCTTACCCCCCAGTCAAAATTTGCCTCTGCAGCTGAGGGGAAATGTATTGGCTCTGCATTTCCTTGTGGGTATGCCTGGGCTGAGAGTCATTGAAATGCTGGCCTCCAGAGAAGGAAGTGCTGCTGCTGGGAGACAATGGAGGGGCTTCTGAGTGGGCTCTCTAGCAGCATTCTAATCCCAAGAGAAGTGGTGCCCTTCCCAGCTCTCTGCCATAGCCCTTGATGGGAGAGGTGGGGGGCTGTGGAGCTGGCTAAGATCATTTCTTCCTTGGCCTCCCCTGCTCCAAAGCCTTTCCTATTTACTACTCCCTTAGATGCTACTATCCTGAGATTCCTCCTGGGTTCTTTTCTGGACCGTTCAAACAAAGTTGCTTTGCCCTGACTCTAAGTGAGATGTCATTGTATCTGAGATGTCTGTCTGTCCGTCTCTCTTTCTTTTTCTCTTGCTGCTCACTGGGTCAGAGGTTGTGAGCTCTACAGCTGGGTTTTGTAACCACAACTTCTTTTTTCTTTTAAGAAATAAAAACCCAACCCAACATGTTGACAAGGGAAATAATTTCCAAATTCCATTTTTTCTTTACTTCTGGATTATTTTTGCCTCTTTTCTGTCTGTTTTCTTAAAGGCAGAGGATAAAGGGGAAGATTGGGAAAAAAATAGTATGAAAGTCTTCTCAGATAATTTTAAATTAATAATAGCTCACAAACAAATACTAAATGATTTTCATAGTGTTTCAAGGCTAGTGGAATGAACACTGGTTTCATGTCAGATGAGCTGGATTTGAATTCTAAGTCTTTTACTCATGCCTTTAGCTGAGTGTCCTGTAGCTGAGCCTCAGTTTCTTTCTTTGAAGAGTGAGAAGATTGGACTAGATTAGAGGTTTTTAGCCTGGAGTCCACAGACTGCCCAAGGGACTTGTGGATAGATTTCAGTGAACTTGAATAGAAAACAAATATCTTTATTTTCACTTAACCTTTCACTTACATGCACTTAACCCAAAGCATGATTGGTGAGCTGGGGCCCCTTCTCAGGCTGCTCCAGATGGATCCAGAAGGGTCTGAGAGGGGAAGAATCCTTGACCTTGAGGGTCTCAAAGGACTCTTTAATCAGTCTAAATCTTTTGAGCTCATCAATCAATTTGCAAGTCCCCTCATCCCCTTCTTTACAGATAATATGAAATTGAAGCTTAGGGAGTTGACATCCTTGTCCAGCATCTCAGGGCCAGTAAAAGTCTGAGCTGGGAATTATCTCTTGGTCTCTCTCCCCAGCTTTCTCCAAGTCCAGACCTATTGCTAAACTCAAATCCCTATCTCCCTCCCTAAGACACTTGGCTAGGTTGTATTTTAGCTACGAGTTTAGTTAACATGGCCCACAAAATGTGCTCCCAGAAACCTATTAAGCAAAAAGAAAAATACCTCTACAATTTAGCAGTCAACTAGGTTGGTGCTTAATAAGCCTGTGTACAACTGTACCCTTATTTTATTTCTTTTAAAAACCCTTACCTTTCGACTTAGAATCAATACTGTGTTCTAAAGTAGAAGAGTGGTCAGGGCTAGGCAGTGGGGGTTAAGTGACTTGCCCAGGGTCACACAGCTAGGAAGTGTTTGAACTCAGATTTGAACCATCTCTGGGCCTGGCTCTCAATCCATTTAGCCACCCAGCTGCCCCCTTGTACCCTTATTTTAAAAGAGAAAGGATGATTGGGCTTTGACAAAGGTTAGTGAAATAGGACAGGTAGCTTCATTGTCTTCCACTTGAATTTGTGCTTTCATGTTGTATGTTTTTGCTTTTCCCTCTTTAACATTTCAGTTGTTCTTTAGGCTGGGATTGAGTTGTCCAGGGTGGGAGGGCTAGTTGCAGTGAAATCTTATTCGTGGGTGGGTTTGAGCCACCTCAGATGACGTCTGTGGGATTTAGGGATGAAGCCTGTGATTCAGTCAGGAATCACTTCCACGCCCAAAGCAATATCACCCCCTGCTTTACTGAATTAAAAATAACCTATGGGGTCTGGGGCTGGACTTTCTCTTTCCCCATCTGGCCACAGCAATGGCTGCTAACACCATTGTGAATCTTTGTCCTTTTATTATGAACTTGAGTTCCTGGATTATCTAGACTCCTAGAGTCACTCAAGCCTTCTAGACTTTGTGGGACAGCCTCCTAGGGATTCAAAGCCCCTGCTAGGAAGCACAGATCTGGAGCTCCATCTGCTCTGCCCCACTTTCTCTTTCTTGCCCTCCCTCTGAAGTCTTTTCTCCTTCCAAGCTCTTTCAGTTTGTCTAGACCAGAAGTATCCCATTGGTAGGGCTGAATGCAGTCCATAACACTCCTGAGTACTGCCTGAACCAGATTAAAATGTCACTGGGAAATAGTGAACAAAATAAATAAAAATACAGTAAAACATAGATAATGTTAATATGTGGCCTTGGGGATCTTCATGTATGGGTTAGAGGCCTTGGTTTCTATTTAACACCACTGGTGTAGACATCTGGGCTTCTTGATTTCCCTGTTTCCCTCCCACCTTTATCAGTGACTTAGCCCCAGCAGTCCAGTCCTCCACCTTGTGGTGCCCTCCTGTGTCATCCTTCAAGCTTACACTTTACTAATGAGGAAAACATGTGTTAGCTCTAAAGCACCCTAGAATGGTGAATTGTTATTATTGTATAATGGCCAGGAAAAGGGTGAGAAGTCACTTGAAAAAAGTCTCTGCCTCTCTGAATGATAGAATTTATTTTGACCCAAGACACTCACACCAGACCTAAACTCTGCTCCCTCCAGGGGGTCTTCTTGTCTGGCAGTTGTTATTGGATGCTTTTTGAAATACCAAGAAAACCTGTCTGTGCTTGGGCTCATTCACAGAAGCTCAAGAATTGGGCCCTCAGGCTAGCCAATTTCTCTTGGAGAGCTTTGCAGGTATTTTCTAGCACCCAGATTCCTTTTGAGGGCAGGGAATCTCGTTAAGTCATTTTTACTTTGTTGGTGTGACCCAGACTGGAGCTAGACTAGAACATGGACTCGGGTGGCTCCCAGGGTCTTACCATATCCTGGCTCTGTTGATGCCCCAAGGAACCATGGAACTGTAGAATCCAAGGGGGAAGCAGAGGGGAGCCTTTGGGAAGAATGAGGCTGAGCTGGGGCTGAGGGGAGGAGGAGAAGATGGTGGGGAAAAGAGGAGACAGATGGAGAGGGGGACCAAGAGGGGACAGCCATGGGCCTGGCAAGAGGTGCTATGGAAAGGCCTTTTCTGGGTGGAAGAGAGGATTTGGCCATGGAAGAATCCAGTGAGGAGGAGTTCAGGATGACTTGGCTATTGGGGGGATTCACAGGAAGATGGTTCCCCAGAAGAAAGGGGTTCAGAGAGGGGAGTGATAGTCATAAAAGCTGGTATTTCTGTAGTAGTTTCAGGTTTGTATTGAAGCTCACTTTGACCTTTGTCATAGGTACTATTTTCTCCATTTTACAGCTGAGGAAATTGAGGCAAACAAAAGTGAAGTGACTTGCTTAGGAACTTATAGCTAGTCTTGAGGCATCGTTTGAACTCAGATCTTTCCTATTCCCAAATCCAACACCCTAGCCACTGCATCCCCACCTAGTTGCCCCACAAATAGAAAAAAAAAATTCCTTGTCTGAGAGGAGCCTGTATTTTACCTGGGGAAAGCCCACAGATAAAGGTGTGGTGGCTGGATGGAGGCCCTCTGATTGCCTAGGGCGGGGGCCAGAGGGAGGAGGTGGCTGGTCTAATGCCCGAGTAGATTTGCTGGTGGTTCCTGTAGAGCAGGGCTGGGGAAGGGAAGAGGGGTCTCCCTGGGGCAGGAGGGCAGTTTGAGTTTCCTGTAGTAGGCTGTAGGAGGAATGGGCCAGAAATCCGAGAGGGCAGAGCGGGCCGGGAAGGCAGGCTGTGGCCAGACTTCGGGCGGGGCTCCCAGGCTGACCCCAGATCCCGGGCGCCCTCCCGGGTCCTCCTCCCCTGCCCTCCGGACCCCAAAGCTGGCTCCGTAGGCGCTGCCCCCTGCACTGGGCGGGGTTGCTTTCACCCAGAGGGTGGAGCCTGGGCAGGCCGTAAAGGACTCCCGTGTTCCGGGGAAGAGGCGGCATTTGGGCCGGGTCGTAGAATGCCCGTGGAAAACCCCGAGCGAGCGATCCCCATTATGTTCTGTGTGTCATTCCTTGAACGTGCCGAGGAGGCGGGGACCAGGGTGGCTAAAGCCCTGCCCCTTCCCTCTCCCTGGTGTTACCGGAAAAGGACGGCAGGGATCGCTGTAGGTGCTCTGAGAAAATGTCCCGGCTGACGCTGTGAGAGCGCCCCCTGGCGGGACAGACAGTGGCCGCGCAGGGTTTTCTTTGTCCCGCCGGAACCTGGGGCATTGCAGCGGCCAGTTACCGGGCTGGGCTGGGTCCGCTCGCTCCCCTTCCCTTCGCTCCGGGCTGGCCGTAAGGAAACCGCCATTTATTTCCGCTGTTTGATTGGGCGAGCACTTCCTGCACTTCCTTCCCAAAGCGGAAACGGCGGCCTTCGGCCTCGGGAGCTTCTCCCTCTTGGCCGAGGGCTGGGGACGGATTCAGCTCGTGCTTGTGGGCTCACGGGGCGCCTGCAAGAAGTGAGCCAAGTGCTCTGAGGCGGGGAAGTGCTGGAAGGTTTCCTGCTCGAGGGGGTTGGGGGCATGTTCCAAGGGGAAAGCCTGAGGGGCCATTGAGGGGGCAGCTCTCCGGAGGGTGAAGAGGGGGCTCTCCGGAGCACCCGGGTATCTCCAGGTCGGGCGGTACTGGCTCGAGTCCCCAGTAGAACGGGAGGACCTCCCAGGCCGTTTGCTGCCTGTTTTTGCCTTTATTCCTAGCACTGAGCCTTCCCCGTGGCTGACTTAAATATTTGTTGGCTCTGACGGTGTCAGGACCCCCTAAGGAGGGGCTCAGCTAGTGAGGCCGAGAGGAAATGCGGAGACCATTCAGAGCTCATACCTGGCCTAGATAGGGCCAGAGGGCAGGGCCTTTCTCCTGGATGTGTTTGCTGTCTCCTGGGCAGTAACTAATCTGATTACTGGATCCTATTTAATGCACTAATGAGAGGGGACCCAGCCCCCCCCCCCCCCCAAGGCTTGGCCACCCAGAGAGAATTCTTGGCTGGAGTCTGCTAGCGAGAGAGGGGGGCAGCCGTTGTGGACAGGATGGGGATGGGGGGAGAGGAGCTCACCTGCTGGGGGATGGCCCTCCCTCTGCCCATCACTGATGCTCTGCACTGCTTGGGAGGTGGGAGGGGTTAATTGGGCTCCAAGTTGTTACTTTAGTCTGATTACCATGTGAAAACATATTTGCCCCAACATTCCAGCAGTCTTAACCTGACACATTGGGAACATTTTCCCAGACTAAACATTTGATAAGAGCATTTAGAACTTAATAGGGAGCAGGTGTGATTGACATCATGCTTAGGCTGCCTGGCGATCAGAGGCCAGTTGGTGCAGCTTCTCCAAAGGAAAAGCATTGATTGTTCCCAACTGTTCTGAGAACCTCCCATTTGAGGCTGGGATTGTGCTCGCTGCTTAGGCATGGGCTGCTTTCCCCCCCTTATAAACCTTTACCTTCCATCTTAGAATCAGTAGTGTGTTCCAAAGCAGAAGAGGGCTAAGGGGTAGACGGTGCCCAGGGTCACACAGGTAGGTGACCTTTGAGAGGAAAACAAAGCACTGCAGCGCTATGATTCATTTTTATTAATTTTTTCCTTCTTTGAACTTTAGCTTTGGATAGCAAATCTTTTGCATCCTAAAAGATGCTTCTTCTGGCACTGGAGCTGTTCCTAAAGGCTCTTTGGCCTCTTTTTTTTCCCTTTAATCCCTTACCCTGTCTTAGAATCAGTACTGAGTATTGGTTCCAAGGCAGAAGAGTGGTAAAGGCAAGGGGGGAGGGTTAAGTGACTTGCCTAGGGTCACTCAGCTAGGAAGTATCTGAGGCCAGATTTGAACCCAAGACCTCCCATCTCTAGATCTGGCTCTCAATCCATTGCTACCCCACGCATGGACTGTTTTTCTGAGCAGTCCATTAGGATCTGTTCAGAGGCAGCTAAGGCCAGGAGGAGAGATGGAGACCTATCAGAGACCAACCTCAGCCTCTGGCCTTGACTCCAACATCTGTCTGCTCTGTAACTCTGGGCTATTCTCCCCTCTCCTCAAAATAGAGCCTTGAGATATGACTAGTAGAAATGAATCCATCTTCCCTTTCCCCCTTCCTCCACGTGTCTGCCCAGGGCCTTTCTTCACCTAAACCCCCCAGGCCCTTCCCTCTAATTAGTGAGCATCTGTCCGACCTTCTTTGTAGCCCCTCAACTCCATTTCCCATCAGGCTGTTGGACCTGGCTCTTCCCGGAGCTCATCCTGGGGCTTTCCTGCCCTAGGCACTCATCCTCTGCCAGTGAGTGCCAGCCTTTTCTCAACCATTATTCCTCTTGCTGAATCATTTTGTGAAGAATAAACGTATATTGCTGTCTTTTTTTTATATCCCATGCTTGTTCCCCTGGATCTCTCCTTTCTCCCCTTCCAGAGTCACCCCTCATAACAAAGAATAAAAAAGGAAAAAAAGGCAATTTCAACAAAACTGACCACCATATTGAAAAGGACCTGATATCCACTGTCTTCCCACCTCTGCTGAGAAGGGATGGAGGCAACCCATCTCATAGCTCTCTTCTGAGGCCAGTTGGGCCTGCTCATGATGTTGCTGTGGTTTTTTTTCATTTCCACTCCTGTTGTGGCCATTGAATGTATTGTTTCCTGGGTGGTTCTGCTTACTTCCCTTTGTATCAGTTCACAGAAGTCTGCAGGTGGATCCATCACATTCTCCTTCTGACTCAGTGGTGTTCCATTCGACTCATGAACCACACCTTGCCCACTTTGTTTCCTGCTCCCAGAGATGCTGCTGTCGTCACCATTTCTTTCCCTTGAAACTTCTTTAAGGCCCAGTTCAAAGGGTGCCTATATGAAGTTATCCCTGATTGCTTCTTCTATTCCTCTTCCTTGATTCCTTCCTCCATGATGCTCCTCCAAATCCAGTCTTTCAAACTGTATTCTACTGGTTTCCAAAAAAACAAGTATCATCTCTCTGAGCTTCACCTTCATTTTTTTTTAACCCTTATCTTCTAAGGTATGAATTCCAAGGCAGAAAAACAGTAAAGGCTTGACAATTGGGGTTAAGTGACTTGCTCAGGATCATACAGTTAGGAAGTGTCTGAGGCCAGACTCTTATCTGGCTGCCCCCCACTTTCATCTTTAAAACAAGAGAGATTGGATTAGAGCAGAGAGTCAACACCATTTTTGTGAACCCTTTTGGCAGGTAGTACAATGAAGCTTAGGGGTGGACCCCTTCTTAGGATGATGTTTTTAACTGCATAAAATAAAATACATAGAGTTACAAATGAAATCAATGAAAATTTGACTATCCCAATATGAAAAACAAAAATAGATATAAATTCCTGCCTCCTAGGTGATGAAGAAGAATCTCTGGCCTAGATATTCTCCAAGGTGAGGTAATATGTAAGAACTGGAAGAGGATTGGATTAGAAATCAGAGGTCCTAGGTTCAAGTCCCATCTCCCTGGGCCTCAGTTTCCTCTTCTGAAAATGCAGGGATTGGACTAGATCAGTGGTGTCAAACTCAAATGAAAATAGAGTGGGGTGGAGACACTCAGCCGTACTTCAGAATCCCTGTAGGCCTCATCGACTTAGGTTTAAAATGTAATATCTATGTTTTATTGTATTTTTTAATTTTATTTCCCAATTATAGTTTAATCTGGTTCTGGCCACACCCTGGAGTGGTGTGGGCTAAATGAGGGCATGGTGTTTGATATTTCTGGATTAGACGATGTCTACTGTCCTTTATAACTATTCCTATGTATGGGCTATTAATCTCTTTGGTAATATATTCTTCCTGTGCTTATTTACATCCAAAGCTTCAAATGGCATCTCCTCCCAGTTTTCCTACATTAAGAATTCATCTTTTTTACTGTTATTTTGGTAACTTCAGTCTCTTGGTGCCTATTGTGCCAGTGGCCAAGGGCAAGGCTGGCTCTGTGATTCAGGGGGATAAAAAAAGAAATTTCTTGTCTATGTCTTGAGAGCCATGGAGGAACTGTTAAAGACAGTATATGTGATTGTGGCACAATCGAACATAATGGACTTCTCCTAGCAGCAATGTGATGATCCAGGATAATCCAGAGGAACTCATGAGAAAGATGCTATCCACATTCAGAGGAAGAATTGTGGGAGCAGAAATGCAGAAGAAAAACAACTGCTTGATCATAGGGTTCGATAGGGATATAATTAGGGTTTGGATGTTAGAAGATCTCTCTACTGCAAATACAAATAACATGGAAATAGGTTTTGAACAATTATACATGTATAACCCAGTGGAACTGCTTGTCAGCTCTGGGAGGAGGGAGGGAAGAGAGGTGGGAAAAATCATGAATCATGTCACCATGAAAAAATATTCTAAATAAAATAAAATAAAAAAGACAATATACATGCCTAGTCATCTGGGCATTCATTAGGCTTTTTAACCGTAATACCCAGATGCCATTTATAGACCCATAGACATAACAGCAAATCCATTTTTTTTCACATACTGGGTTTTATAATTCTAATTGAACCTTCCAAGCTTCCTACACTGAGCTAATCTATCATATTAAAGAGCCTTTGGGATCAAATTCCAAGGCACAGTTGTTGGGGGTTGTTTGTGTGTTTTTTTTCCTCCCTAAACTAAATAACAACCTATACAGACTAATTATAAGTACTCCCTGGGCCCAGCATTCTACAGTGTGGACAGCAAATGGTTCTTCACATCCAGTTTTTATTTGGTCTGGCTTTTAAACTCTTGCCCTTGCCCGGGGCATTTTCCCCAAACAGTAAAAGAGATGACCCAGATACCCTGGCCAACATTCTATTCCTTATTTGAGAGGCTTCAAAGCCCAAGCCTGCCTGGGCATCTCCTTCTACTTCCCAGGGTGAGTCCTTCTGGGGCTTCCACATCCTTACCAGGAAAGGAAAGCACTGGCCAGAAGCCAAATACAAGAAGAGATCCAATTCTATTCTTTTTTTCAGTGATGCCATTTGATATGAGTAGGAGGAAAAGCAAACCTAGATTTTCTAATTGGGGCAGGTGTAAGCTCTTATTGGTTTCTTCTGTACCTATGTTCCATGGATAGGTGACTAAATCCCCATCTGTTTCTGGACTGTATTTCACTGTTTTCTATCTCCGTCAATCACTCTTGATTTTATGCTTAAAGAGGGTTTCTGGGTTGTCCTATTATTTTTTTCTTTTTCATTCATAAATGAGGGAGTATTTAGAAAAATCCCTGTGCAAATTTGAAAAGTCATTTTGGGTTTTAATGCAACACACTAAGACCTGCCTGTACTCACCCACCAAGCTGTTTTTTTCCCCCTGGCATTGCTTCAAGCCTCTGATCCATTCTCACCCACCAAGCTGTTTTTTCCCTGAAAATCTAGTCTTGACCATGTCACCCCTGCTCAGTGACTCTGACTGCTCCCTGTCATTTCCCAGATCATAGAGCCTGCCTCTTCTTCCTCTTTAGTCTTGCTTTTTGCTCTATGATTCATCTATGCCCTAGGGTCTACAGTGGAGAGGAGTGAGCCTGAGAGGAATCAGGAAGATCTGAGTTCAAATCCAGCTTCAGATACTTACTAACTGTGGGGCTCTGGCAAGTCACTTCCCCTCTGCTTTAGTTTCCTCATCTGTAAAAGGGGATAATGATAGCACCTACCTCCCAGTGTTATTGTGAGCATCAGATGGGATGGTATTTGCAAAGGGCTAAGCACTTAAGTTATATAAATGTTAGCTATCATTTCCCATCTTGATGTTTCTGTATTGGCTGTCTCCTGGGTGTTCTCTGCTTTGCCCCTCCACCTCCATCTCTTAGTGTTCCTGACTCTCTTTAAGATGCTGCTGAAAGCCTGCCTTTCCTGCCTCCTTAGCCCTGCTTGTGCCTTCCCTGTGTAATTTTCTTCCCTCTCTTTGGGGACCATTTTGGCCTGTGCTGTGTCCCCAGTACTTAGGAAAGTCTATACGTGGGAATCTGCTTGCCCTGGGATCAGAGGTTTTGCATGTTGTCCTTCCCTTAATTCAGCTCCTAAGCCAGTGCAGGCCGTGTCCATGGTGGCTCTGCTTGTGATTAGTATGAATTGTGTGGTTAGGCCTGGATAGTTTGGGACTTTGTGCCTTACTAGAATGGTCCTTCCCCTTCTGATCCCTGTACGTGTTGGCATGGAGTGATTCGAGGAGAGGAATCTGTGTCATCTTCCCAGTGCCAGTGAACTGCCTCCAGGGGCATCAGGGAGAGCCTCACTGGGGCTGACTGTGGGGAGTTCCTGGAGGTCCCTGGGCTGTTGCGGTTGGCACACGTTTTCTTGTTCTGTGTGGTCTGATATTAGTGACACACCATGGAGGGCGTGGGCACATTGGAGCATTTTCCTATATTACATCAGCCAGTCTGCTTCCAGAATGGCTCAGGACTGCATTTCCCGGATGATTTTGGCCACAGAGCTCTTTTTTGGCTGGAAATATATCGATGGAACCAATCAGGGTGTCTGGGCATGTGGGATATTCTGGAATGAAAGAGCTAAAAAGATATAAAGAATTAGTCCTCTTTTCCTATTGAAAAGTTTCCTTATGTAACATTTTTTATTCATACATAAATTCATATTTAATATTTTAGAATAAAAATATTGTTGGCATTGGCATTTTCTCATGAATCCACATTTATTTCACATGGAACTCAGGAATAATAGAGAACAGAATTTAGGAAATACTGGTTTATGCCTATACCCTTGTGTGACCCTCTGAACAAATGCTGGTTTAATAGGAATCAGGAAGCAGGCTGTGAGGTGTGAGGAGTTATAAGAGGTGGACTTTGGCTCCACAAAGTACTGAACTGCCGTGCAAGCTGTGCTCCAGAAGCATTCATATTTCCCCGCTGCCTGGGTGAGAAATGCAGATGCCTCCAGAACGTAAAGCCTTGCTTTGCTTTCTAGAGCCATGTTGGGCACCCTCCTCCCTCCTTGACCCCCAGGATAATGGGAAATGCCGTGGCTTAGAGCCTGATCGTGGCTTTAGGCCTAGCCCTGTTGCTGACCAGGGCAAAGTTGCCCAAAGGCTGATTTAGCCTTGATTCCGGCAAACCTTTTCTCAGATCCTCAGAGTTGCCCCTGAGCGGATGGGGCTGCCTGGAAGGGAGCTGGGCTCCAGCCTGGGCCATCAGAGCCAGATGACCGCCTTCCTTCCATGTGTGGGTGATTGATTCTTGCATCGTGGGCTCCATTAGGCCATGAGGTCCTTTCCGGCTCTCTTAGTCAGTGATTGTGTGACCCTTCCTCTCCCTTAGACCTCCCTCACAAATCAGCCTTTTGGCCTTCCTTTGTTTTAAACTCTTACCTGGTGTCTTAGACTCTATGCTAAGTATCTGTTTGGAAGCAGAAGAAAACGAGAGCGAGGCGATATGGGTTTGTTCCCTGCTGGCTCAGAGATGGCTTGCATAAGTTTGTTTATGAAAAGAGTAAACTGCTTCTTATGTAGATTTGCACCCAGTAGGTCTGTCCCAGAGTGATGCTGCTCATTTGCAGGCCCCAGGGAGGGCATGGACCCGATGGGGTTGGCTTTGAATCTCTGAGCAACTGAAGGCAAATCTTGACTCTCTCATTCTCCCACTGGAGGCTGCCTGTTTTATAGTAATAACTTCCCTTAAATGGTTAGTATAGGAGGAGGAAACTTCTTCCAACTCTGTGTGGGTGGAATTGGACAGAAACTTGAAAAATTGGCCAGTAGGAAGCATCTGGAAGCTGGGCGCAATCACACTCAGCCTTGAAAAAAAGTTCTGGCGTTGGGAGATCACGACCAGCCATTCCAACTAATCGGCTTGGAGAGGTTCTTCTGGAAATGGAAAGGAGGGCCAGACAGATGGAGGGGCTCCTCGCCTTCAGCCCTGCTCATGGAAGAGTGGATGGACACTGGTGTCATCTTCAGACAAAGGTGTCAACCCTTCTTGGTGGTCATCATGGACCGGCACCTCCGGGCGGTGCTCAGGGGAAGATTTTAGAGATGAAAGAGATGAGTCCATTTTACCTGGATGTCTCTAATATGTCTGAGCTGTGAATGGAATGCAAGGAGAGCTGGCAGGTTTTCACATAGATGTTTTCAGAGCGTCTTTGCATCAGACAACTTCTGCCAAGTTTCCCATCTGTGCCCTTACGGCTGCTGCCCACCCCATTGAGGGATGGCTCAGAGACTTGCCATTAATAGCCTGTGTGAGTGAAGAGCTGAAGGGGACGCTTGCCATGCAGGGACCTCGACAGGGAAGTGGTAGAAGAGACCCAACGAGTTGTGTAAGAAAGATAAAAAGCCTGGGATTATCTGGGGCAGCTAATGCTGTAAAATTGTCAACAAGAGACCTGGTTGTAATAAGAATCATGAAATAAAGAGTGTCTCATGCTTTTTTTTTTTACCCTCAGACGATGAGATTAATATATAAAATAATTATTAGGTTGTGTTGTAATTTAATAACGAGATCTGAAAGAGAAGATTTGAGGCCGTTGCTGGCAGCATATTTAGTGGATTCCTTTCCCATTGGAGGTTCAAGAGAATAGATTGGAATTTTCATTCCTGTAGTTTATGGTATTTATAACCTGCTGTGGTTTTGTGTCCCGCTGCTGAGGCTGCAGTTAGGCCTCGTTTTCCATTGCTAGGAGCTTCTGGGGAATGGGAAAATGTTTGGATTACAGCTCCATAATTTCCATCTTTGCTTGTCTCAAAATTCGCTCTGGCTATCACTTGGTTATGATGGAATGCTTTGAAAGTATTAGTACTGTTTAAACTCTACTTATTATGATAAAATACCCTGATCACTACTGTACTGTGATCGTTCAGAAAACAAACAACCCACAACTTTGGGATGGGGAAAACTTCAGCGAAGACTTCAAGCCCTTGAGAAGTAAAATATAAGGAAGATAAATAATAAAATGTAATTGCCAGTGGGTAGTCGAAATGAAATAAGGAAAGAAATTTTCACTGGGTAGAAAGATCATTGTGCGGGTTTGACCCATGTGCAATAAATATTTCAGGTCATCTTCCCAGTGAATTAAATTCCAGGACTTGTCAAAGAAACTTATTTTCTCTTTCTCAGTACTGCAGCTTCTATTTTTAGAGTCTATTCGGTACCTCCCCAATCCATGCTCTTTTTCTCCCTAAATAAAATCCCAGCCAAATAAGAACGTAATTGCCAAAACCCACTTTAGTGCAGGCCCCAGTTTGGCAATGTCAGGAAACACACCACATATGCACTAATTTCTAAATTACTAGCCTGGTTTCATAATGTATATGTTGCATGCATGGCAGAGCATTATGGAGCAAAGCTTCTTGGGTGGGGGTGGGATGTGAGCATACGCTTTGACTGCTGTTTGGTAATGTTTGTGTCTTCATTTGGGCAATATTTACCATAGCCTGGAATCACTAGGCCGAGCATCGGGCCAGCAGGGAAGCTGCCAAGACAGCGCCAAAACAAACAGGGGAAACAATGAAGCTGCCGGAAAATTGTGTGGACAGTAGTTGCTCATGGTTGTGAAATGCTTTCAGAAGAAAAGAAATGGTGTACCCTGAGTGTGAAAGCTGCTGAGCCCAAAACATTCTGGAGGCTGCTGGCTTGGAGAAGCTTCTAGGGAATCTGGAACCCAAGTGGGCACTTTGGAGGAGGCCAGAAAGTATTTTAAAAAAAGAACGGAGAGCGTGGGAAGGATCCTGCTGATTGATGCTCCTGGACTGAAAGCAAGAAGGAGCTCAGCCTGCAGACCGTCCACAAAGGAGCCGTCTCTCCTATCGTTGGCATCCCAAGGGGCCGGCACAGAGTAGGCACTTAATGCTCTCACTGTTTAGGTTTGCAAAGCATTTTACATAACTGATGGCTTTTGATCCTGTAATGACCTATTAGGTAAATACTATAGATATTGCCATCCCCATTTTACAAACCATGAAACTGAGACAAAGGCAGGTTGGACTAGAACCTAGAATGTCAGAGTTCAAAGGTGTAAAGATTAAAATTTTAGGGGAGACTGAGGCCGGTAGAAATTAGTTTCTCTCTGCAAGGAGTATTATCATTTTTAGAGGTTTATTAAAAATTAAGGATTAAAGAAAAGACAGGATAAGAAACACGTGCCTAGGCCAGAGGGGCCTAGACAAGATAATCTCACATCATGGAAGCGTCACCTCTGCTCTAAAATGGAAGTCTAAAAAGAGCTCAAAAACCTTTGCAATCAGGTTAAATATCTTCTCGATCTCAGCCCATGTGAGAATTCAAAGCATTCTGGGGAAGTGGAGCAAGGACTTCTGGGGATTGAAGTCCAGAGTTCGAGTCTATTTTTTACAAAGGTCAACTAGAACATGGGATGCCAAGCCTAGGCCAACCCCCTCATTTTA
The DNA here is from genome assembly GCF_027887165.1 of Monodelphis domestica. NCBI lineage: Eukaryota > Metazoa > Chordata > Mammalia > Didelphimorphia > Didelphidae > Monodelphis > Monodelphis domestica. The sequence goes on along the minus strand of NC_077228.1, from coordinate 30,565,497 downwards.
TAGAAGGGGAAGCTGACCCGGAGAGCAACCGAACCTGCTCGAGGTCACACATTTTCTCTTTTACCACACCTGTTCCTGGATCCTTTCCCACCTCTCCCATGTTTGTAGATTCTGGTAAGCCCTGAAACGCGTCATTGCTTCAAGACAAAACCTTTTTTGTTTTGGAGCCAGAAGGTACCTTAGAAACCATCCAGGTAGGCCACATGCTTCCTTTTACAGATATGGGACAGTCGTGGGGGACTCTGTGGAGGCCTGGCAATGAATTCTGGTGCAGGGACTTAGCAGCTGCAGGATCTTCAGGAAAGTATTTCCGCTTGCTGAGCCTATTTCCTTATCTGTGGAATTCAGATATTTCAGGGACAATGTGTTGTGATGGCAGGGCACCAAGTGAGGGCCTTGGGGACACGAGGAGGAGCCATTTGGATCTAGAGCCAAGAGCTGGGCAACCTCAGGCAGGTCCCTTCATGAGGCTCCTCTCTGAAGTGGGGACAAAAACCTCACTGTTGAGGGAATGCTTGCAAGATGCTTTACTGCCTCAGAGAGCTCTTTCAGAACCAGCTATTACAATGACTTGCACCACCTACCTCAGAAGGGGTTTTGGGGGGAAGAGCCAAGGGACACTGGGGCAAGGGAGATGTAATTTGTAAATTGTGTAAATATAAGTTATTGAGGCCCAGAGCCACTAAAGAGCTAGGACTCCCAGGTTGTTGCTTTTTCCTATATATGTAGCCAGATAGCCTGTCCCTTGGAGAAGCAGTGACAGGATGCCTAGAGTAAGAAGTAAAATGCCACATTCCTTGACGCTTGTGTGGCTGTGGCTCCTCCATAGAGATGTCGGTGGTTTGTCAGTCCCCATAGCCCCTGAAGAAAATGGCTGTAATTCTACCTAGTACTGGGGCCTCCCTGCTTCCATCCATCTCTCTTTTCAGCCCTTGGTTCACACATATGCCAAATGGATCTACCTAAACATAAGTCCCACTATGGCAGTTTGTTGTCAGGAAATAGAAGTGGTTCACCATTGCCTCCAGGATGAAGTACGAAGTCCTCTGGGTGCCACTTGAAGCCCATGATCAGCCTCCAGGTTTTTTGCAGACATTTCCCATTCCCAGGATGCACACTACATTCCAGCCCACTTGGCCTCCTCACTGTTTCGTAGATGGAATTTAAACTCCCCAGTGCCCCTTCCCACCTTTCCAGGCTTTTGACTTGGCTCTTCCCCAGTGGTGCTGGCCTCCTTGTTCTTTTTTTGCATAGAAGACATCTCTCAAATCCATTTTTTATTTTGAAAAATCCAGTTTTATTTTGGATTTTATTAAGCACTTTCTATGTACATGCCAGGCATTGTGCTAAGTGCTGAGGATCCAAAAAGAGGTCAAAGACAGCCCCTGCCCTCAAGGAGCTCACAGTCTAACGGGAGATAACATACAAAAAAATACATATAGTGCACAGAGGGAAGGCACTAGATTAAGAAAGGTTGGGGAAGCTTCCTGGAGAAAGTGGGGTTTAGTTGGAACTTCAAGGAAGCCAGAGAAGTTAGGAGTCAGAGGAAAGGAGGGAAGAACATTCCAGGCATGGGGAACAGCCAGAGAGAATACTTCCAGCTGAGAATGGGTAGGTCTTGTTTCTGGAACAACAGGGAGTTTCCTGTGTCACTGGAAGAAGTCTGTATTAGGCTATGGAAGTTGTAAGGATCCTGGAAGGAAACCTGGATCAGGAGGATCCAGCAAAGCAGACAGAGAAGGCTGGGTCAGAGGAGAACCAGAAGAGAGTCAGAGAGGTCAGGGGGAAAACTCCATTGGGTTTGAGAGCTAGGAGATCATTAGGAACTTGGGAGAGGGCAGTTTAGTGCCATGATAAGGTCAGAAGGAACATTGAGTCCAGTTCTGTTTTAAGTCTTCAACAGCAGTTACTCATTCAGTAAATACCCATAGAATTGGATAACCATTTTGAAGTTGTGACAGTAACCTAGTGGCTGAATGGCTCTCATTGTGTTAGGCTCTGACGTTCTTTTGATTGCTAGTGTGGACTTAGGAATGATAGTTGGGGGTGGAAGATGGTGCCATGGGATTCTTTGGGGATGGGGATTGGAGGAAGAAAAAGTTTGTGAGCTACTAGATGGAGTTGTTTCTTCTTCCTTCTCCATTAAGATTTATTTATTTAATTAATAAGCCCTTGCTAGAAAGCTTTGAGCTAAGTGTGCAGAGTACAGGGCAGACTCCCTGCCCTTAGGGAGCTCTCAATTGAATTAAGAAGATAGATTTCCCCACATGAACTGTGCTACATAAGGTCATGCATGGGGCGATTGTCCAGCAAGGGCATATTGAGGTTAGAAAATGGAAGTTTGTGGTTAGTACCAAGGAGGAAGGCTGGAGGGAGCATCAGGAAGAACTTGAGGAAGGAGGCAGCACTTGGGATTCCAGGAAGAACAGACTGCCATGAGTTCAGATAGTTCGAGATGGCAAGGACGCTGCTAAAGCTTTTCTAGGCCAGCCTCCTCATTTTGCAACCTTGGAAATGTCCCCAGAGATGTTAGAAGACCCATAGTAAGTAGCAAAACCACTCAGGGTTCAAACCCAGGTTCTCTGATATCAAATCTAATGTTCTTTTCACTATTTTACTACCTTGTCTCTTTCGAAACCTGCATATAAGTTCAAGATCCTGGTTAAGAATGAATTGTGTGTGAAGGGTTTTTGTTTTTTGTAACTTTCAGAAATATGGCTATACGCACCTTTCTGCAGGAGATCTTCTTCGTAATGAGAGAAACAAGCCAGATTCTCAGTATGGCGAGCTCATCGAAAAGTACATAAGAGAAGGAGAGATTGTGCCAGTTGAGATAACCATCAGCTTGCTAAAAAGGGTAAGGAGTGTGAATGATGACTAATTTATTCCAACAAACAACCAAGAAATTAAATCCATCTTTCACTTGAACAGACTAAAAGAAAACATCAGAGTATTGTGTTTCTGTCTTACAGGCAGTGACCACATTGTGGAGAGATTGTGGCATTAGAGAATGAAAGAGGAAGGAATATTCTATTAAATTGGCTACATTAGGTCCTTACATGTGACCAACCTCCTTTATGGGTATTTGTGTGTCCTCATATGTGGGTAAAACAGGAAAAAATTAAGAGGAAGGAAAGAACAAGACTGTAGGAGAGAAGAGAAGACTTACAAAAAAAAGGAAAAAGTACAAGGAGGAGGAAAGAAACATGAACTATATGACCATAGCTGTCCTAACTCCCTCTTGGCAGTAGCCACTGATTTGCAGAAAAAAGTTGGAAACCTCTGTTATATAATGACAGCTTCACACATCTGAGTGGCCATTATTATAGCCATTTAGACTTTACTCTATTACATAGATAATGTTACAATGATTTTATATACTATAGCATTGTATATGTAACGTATATGTATATATGTAACCACTAATCTGCAGATAAAAATCCCTGTGGGCTGCATTTTTATTTGATTTAAAAATATATTATCATCTTTATTTTATTATATTTAAAAATTTTTTGTTAAATGTTTCCCAATTCCATTCTAATCTGGTTTGGACTACAATTGGGTATTGTAGCTGAGTCTCTGACACTTTCAGCCGAAGCTTTGGGCAGAATCTAATAAAATGATATTCAGTAGGAGTAAATGTAAAATCTTGTACTTGGGTTCAAAAAATTAACTTCCCAAGTCCAGGATAGGGTAGAACATGTGCCTGAAGAGGTTGGGTAGCTTGGTGGCCTCTAAGCAGACAACAGTGTGCTGTGGCAATTGAAAAAACTACTGTGATCTCAGGATACATTAAAAGAGTCCCTCCAGAAACTTTCAGATCTTCCAGAAACAGGGAGGTAGTTATCATTCTGTCCTCTGCCCTGGTAATAACTCGTCTAGAGTCTTGGTTCTATTTTGAAGCCATCATGTAATAAGAACCTTGAAAAGACAGTTCTAAAGGGCTCACGATGAAAATGGTATCCACCTCCAGAGAGAACCAATGAACTCTGAATGCAGATTGAAGCAGACTTTTTTTCTTTCTTACTTTTTTTGGTCTGTTTTCTTTTGCAACATGGCTAATATGGAAATATCTTTTGTATGATTTCACATGTGCAAATGAGGGGGTGGGAGGGAGGGAGAGAATTTGGAATTCAAAATTTTAAAAAATGATTGTTAAATTTTTACATGTAATTGGGAAATAATAAAATTAATAAAAATGTTTTTTAAAAAAAGAACCTTGATAAAACAGAGAGCATCTAGAGGACAGCCAGAATGGACCTCAAGTCCAAGTCATATGTAGGCTAGTTAGAAAATCCTGAAGAAGAGAAGGAAAGGAGGGGGACCTGACTGAGAATAGTCTTTAAGAAGATTTGATGAGTTATCATGGGAAGGAGCAATTAGGCTTGTTTTGTTTGTCCCAGAGGGCAATACCAAGAGCAGCAATGGTTGGGGGAGAACATAGAGGCCCATTTACGCTGGATACCAAAAAGAACTTTTTAACCAAGAGAGTTGTTTTACTGTAGGAGAGGCTGCCTTGAGAGACTGTAGATTCCTCCTCCTTTGACATCTCCAAGCAGAGACCAGGTGACCATTTCCTTGGATGTTCTAATGGGGCATTCCTTGGAGTATGGGCTGGACTAGAGATTTGAAAGTCTCTTCCAACTCTCAGATTCTGTGACTTTGGATCAGATCTATAATAGACTTGAGTTGTGTCTTGGGAACCTACTAGAGAATAGGCAGATTGGTCTGAGAAAAGAGAACCAGAACTGATCTGGAGACCAGGGCCATGAGAATGAAGACTGAGAGAGATCCATCTTGGGTCCCTGTAAAGCCGTCCTGGAGCCTCTTCATCCCAAGAGACGGTGAGATGGTTGCAGCCTGGTCATAGTATGGCAAGAGTTCTTGGACTCAGCCTCAGAGAGAAGGCCTAGATCTGGCCCAGAAAAGACAGAAAAGAGATTGTGGGAGACAGAGGTTTCCTAGACTATATTTCTTAAATCTCAACTTCTATAGGAAAGAGGAAGAGAGTTTCTCTTTGAGTTTCTGAATCGGGCCTCTTGGAGAGAAGAACAAACTCATGTGGCTATATATAGTAGTGGAGGGACAGCAAGGGATAGTCACAGGTTGAGGAACAACCTGGACTTTTTTTTTTCCAATGCTACTGTGGGCTGTTTGGGTCCAGCAAAAGGGACCTCAGTTCCCTTGCAAGCATTCAAGTTAACAGTATCTGTCAAATATAGGACAGCCTTTATTTCTCTCTTTAGAACTTTTTTTTAAAAGTACACACACACACGAAGAACTCAACTCCAAGGACATGACCATCCAAAGTAACTCCTTTCCCAATAACCTCTGTCTTATCTTCCCCCAAACCTAGATGGAGGTAGTCCTCCAGGCTAATAGTGCCACCTTGTGGCTGAGATGGCCCCGGAAAGGCTACATGCCTGGTGCCAATGGGGAGAGAGTCGACCCCCTTCTCGATGGAATTGGAAAATGGTTGAACAAGTTGTGGCATATGATTGATGGAATAACTACTATGCTGTAAGAAATGATGAGCAAGTTAATTTAGAAAAACATGGAAAGACCTCTATGAAAGTATGAAAAATGTAACAGGATGAGCCAAGAGAACATTATAGTCTGGCTTAAGATACTTCCTGTGTGTGACCCTGAGCAAGTTAACGTAACCTCATTTTGCTTAGCCTTTGCCCTTCTGTCTTAGCTTTGTTACTAGGACATAAAACAAGGGTTTAAACAAATAAAAAAAGAGAGAAAACATTATATACAGATATAGAATTAATGTTTGAAGGATAACTTGTACATATCCACCTCCAGAGAAAGAACTGATACCTAGAAACATGAAAGACATGTTTTTTATTTATATATAAATATATATACACATATATATGCTTTGTTTTTTTGCCAAATGATTCCTTCTCTAATACAGAGAGGGAAGGGAGGGAGATACCTAGGAATTTTAATGTAACCAACAAAATAATTAAAAAATTTTTTAAATTAAAAATAAAAAGTAAGAAACCCAGTACTATGTTAGAGGAGTTTTAATCCATTACATTTACTGAGTGCTACTTAGGAAAGCAGAGGAGACTTGAAAGCTCCAAAAGATCTAGGAAAACCATGTTGTCTCTAGTTGGAAGGTCTCAACAACTACCAAAGGGAAACAATGGAGCCTTTAGCATACTCCTTTTAAGTAGCAGATTTAGGATTGGGACCTCCATTTTCCAACTCTAAATTCAGTGCTCTTTCCAATTACACCTTACGGCTCCCTCTTTTCTGAGTGTTTTTGCGTAGCAGTATTGCCTAGTCCCCTTAGCAGGAATTTATCCCCAGGTGAGGGGAAAATGAAGCATGGATTTTGGTTTAGCAACGGTGTGAGATAGACCTTGGCGGGATGATGGCCTCAGGATGTGTCTCAGTTGGAGGGAGGAAAAGGATAGGTTTCCTTGGTAGATAGTCCTCCTAAGCAGCCCTTCTTGTTGTAACTTTCTCTAAATGAACCCTGGAATGTGAAAATGTCTTTTTGTCCCCTAGGAAATGGATAAGACGATGGAGGCCAATGCCCAGAAGAATAAATTCTTAATCGATGGGTTTCCACGAAATCAAGACAACCTTCAGGGCTGGAACAAGACCATGGACGGGAAAGCAGATGTCTCTTTCATTCTGTTTTTTGACTGTGATAATGAGGTAATGAGCATGTTAACCCTCCCTGCTAGTCCAGGGTCTATAAAACATTGGCTGTCACCAGCAGAAGCCCATCAAGTGGCTTTCACCTGTGCCTCCAGTTGGCACTTACAGCACTTGCCAATAGAAATGAATTCAGCCCCAAAGAACGGTAACCCTGTGTCTTGAATTTTGAAAACACTTTGGCATCAGTGATGGGGCTGTCAGCCTGGCAGAACTAGAATCGCCTTTCTCTTCCCAGTAACGAGGGCCTGGTCATTTCTTATGGGAATTGACAAAATGGCAAGATTGAGCCATCAAGCTGAACCACCCTTGTCTTAAACCCCTACCAGATCAGAGCCACTGCTCGCCATTCCTGGGCACTCAAAAGGACCGTCCCAACTAGCCAGAGCATTCAGGATGTTCTGGAGTTCTTCTCCAAAGACGGCACCATCTATAGATTCAGAAGACAGGTGTTCCTTTCTGTTGTTTCCTCCTTTCCAAGACAACGTAGAACGCTTTTGGGATTATATTTGAAGAGAGACCTGGATTTTCAGGAATTATGTCATTAAGATACTTAGTTCCAGTTGACAGTTGCTCTAAAGTTTGTTAAGCTCATGTCAATAGCTGGACAAGCTGAGGATTGGAAAGGGATCCTTGAAGACTCCATGGGATATGTGCTTGGATACAAGCACAAGTCGCCCTTGTTTGTGGTAACAGAATCACTGGAGACTTTGCATTATTTGAAAATCCATCCCCTTCTTTTTCTAACCCCAAACCAATCTGTTTTCACTTATTCTTCAAAGTCAGCATTAGAATGTTACCACAGCTTTATAATGAAGGAATGTTTATTTGTTATTAACAAGAGATGCTTTCTTTAAGTGCAAATATGTTGATGATTAAATATTGGGATATTTATGGTGTTATTGACAAGTAAGCAAAAATGGAACCCAAACGGAGGCATGTAATTCATACCTAATAAGTTAATAACATGTCCTAGAGGGAGCCACATTCATATAGATCTTCTTTTTATTGCGGTTTGTAAAAGAATACCCAGGAAAAACTGAGTCATGAATGGATTCTTGGGGTGCTCTGGACTTGTTTAACCTAGTTTATTTAAATCGAAACACATGCTTCAACGTAAAAGCCTTTGCTCGTTGATTAATGAATCAGACACTTGGAGCTCTGTGCAGGGAATCTTGTATTTGGGGTCCCCCCCCCCCCAGTTTCCCCTCTGCTTCCTTTAAGCTGTTCAGGTTAAGAGAATGACAGGTCTGGGGGCCACATCTCCTAGTAATTGTTTCCACATTCCATTTGACCAGATCTGCATTGAGCGCTGTCTCGAGAGGGGCAAGAGCAGTGGGAGGAGTGACGACAACCGGGAAAGCCTAGGAAAGAGGTACCCTTGTTTGTCAGCACTCATTGGGGGAGGATGCTCTCAGCCAGGCTGGGTCAAATGTTGGGGGGAGGGCAGATCCCATGCTCCTTTTGTGCAGAGGTATGGGGGCATGAAGAGCCCTGCGGAGAAAGGTGGGATGCCTTGCCTGAGGATCCCCGAGCCCAGAGGCAAGGCCATGATTAGGAGGTGGTGCTGCCCCCTGAGCCTCCCTCCAACAGGCTGGGGAAAGGGGAGAGAACTTTTCAGCATAAATTCGGCCCTGTTTTTCTCTGTTACAGAATTCAGACCTATCTGCAGTGCACTAAGCCCATTATTGACCTCTATGAGGAGATGGGGAAAGTCAGGAAGGTGGACGCCTCTAAATCCGTGGAGGAGGTAAGTCTCCCATCTTCTCCCACTCTCCCTTTGAAAAGGGGAAATGATTTCAGCTGCACTGTGGTCTCTCAGGGTGGGCAGGAGAGGAAGGAGCATTTGAAGGATTAGTATGTTTCAAATCATCGGCAACTGGTAAAAATAGCTTTTTCTCCATTTAGGATGGGTTTTAGAATTCCAGACTTGCTCTTTATGAGAAGTATGTGATTTATTACTAACTTTAACCCTTTTTTCCTACGCTTAGGAAGATGGGTATTTTGGAAACTGGAAGTCTGAACAGGCTCCTCATTGAAAGACTTTTGTGGCTTGGCTGGGTTGGCCATCTGGTTCAGAAGCCCCCTCCTGGTCCCCTCTCCCTTCTCCTGCCCCACTCCGTGAAGAGGGGCCTTTGAGGCGTCACTTCCCTTTCCTCCTCTTTCCTTTTTCTACAATCCCCGATCTCCAGACTGGTGGGAGGCCGTCAGAGTCCCAGGAAAGGTTTCTGGAAGCTCTCACTGGACCCATTTCCCTCCTCCTTAGACCCTTCATGGCTCTGCAGGTCTTCTTCCTCAGGGCTGCCCACGTCTCACGGAGAGGGGCTGGGTCAGGGAGACTAGGCCTGTGGGGAGGAACAGAGAAGACGGAACTCCAGAAAAGGCAATGACCCATCTGGAGAGTGGCTAAAGATTGTCATCCGCCATCTTTGTAGGCCGACCCAAATGGTCTCCAGTGCAGTTTTCTGTCAGCCCTACGCAGTTCCATTTGTAGCAGCCCTCCTTCCTACCTCTGGCCGTGAGGATTAGCACTCTTCCGTGGGAAGCTCCCGTCAATGGGATAGGAAACAGGACCCCAAAGCTCCGAAGGCAGAATTCTTAGGGGCAGACGGGACCGGCTCACTTTATACCTGCCTGAGCCATCCCCAAGAGGATGGCGTTAACTGTAAGAACAGAGCAGAACACAGTCCACTGGGACCATCTGTTATATCCTCAAGTCGTGGAACGGCTGATTTTTAGCGCATTTAGGGGTTTGTAAAGTGCCTTGTCTGCAGGATCACCTTGGATCCACAGAGCCACCCTGTGAGGTGGCTAATGGATGCGTTGCCATCCCCGGTGCCCAGCTGAGGAAACTGAGGCATAAAGGGAGGAGCGACTGGCCCGAGGCCACACAGCTGATCCATAGATGACAGGCTCAGAATGAAAGCTGTGACCCTGCCTTCTCCTGGCTCAGAGCCTTCCCCTCTCCCTGATGAGCCATGGCCACTGCAGCCAGGGACCTGGAGGAAAGGTCTTTCCAGTCTGGCTGCCTTTTGCCAGTGTGTCCATATTGCCTGATGGGGCAGCACAGGAAGGGGGCTGCCTGCGGAGGGACTCTGTCTCAGTTCAGCTGCTGACTTAGTGCAGCCCTAGAAAGTGACTCCCCTCTAGCTTCTCCTCTATAGAATGGGAACAGTATGGACCCTCTGAGGGTGAGGGAGCACTTGGGTCTGCCTGTGTGCTCCTCCCGTGCCCCCCTGCCCTTCCTCTGCCTGCAGGGCCAACAAGGACGCTCTCCCCCTCCTTCTTAGGGAATGACGGTGATTTGGGAGAGGCAGGAACTCGGCCGCCCCAGCTAGGACCCCAGGGAAGGGGACGCCCTTCCTTGAGACGTCCTGTGATGTGGGCCGTCTTCTTTTTCTCCTTTCAGGTGTTTGGGGACGTCTTGAAGATCTTCGACAAAGAAGGCTAATGTCCCTCTACCAATCATGCCCGACCCTCGCTTGGATAGCTGCTACTCCCATCGACTACCCTTTGTTTAAAGAAATTTTAATCTTTTTGTCATTATGTCTCGATGGATGACTGGAAAATAAATAGGAATTAAGTGAATTGTTTTTTTACAGCGGCCATTTTACATGACTGGTAGACCCTTCGGGACATTGCTTAGTCGTAGTCCAGGCCTGACCCCGAAGAGAAGGCCCTCAGCCCTCCTGCCCTCCTCTCTCCTGCTGTGCCTTCCTTCGGGAGCGAAGCCCGCCGTGCCGCCCGCGCCACGCGTGTAGATCCTCTCGTAGTGACAGGACGTTAGCAGGGGCCGTCGCCGACGGCTTTTCTGAGCCGCGAGTTAAAAAGCAATTGCCACCTGCTGTGTGGATCTGTGGACCAAATGTCAGGAATTTTTTCATGAAGTCACTATTTGCTAATTTTTTTTGGGGGGTGGAGTCAAATGGGCAAGTAAAGACCCGGAGTTGTTTTCATGTTTGTTACTTAACTAACTAAGAAATCTGACCCGGTTTGAACCACCCTGGCTGTTTGCTGTGGATCGTAGTAGAGAGGGGCCCGAGCCATGTTCCTGGGCTGTGGGAAACCTGGATTGAGTCATGGCAAGGGGCACGGCAGCGGGGAGGGGGACGCGTCCCTTCTGATTGACTCTTCTTGATTCAGAGGAACCGGAGCAAAATTCCTTGCAGTGACAAACCTGAAAACACATGTGCTGGGGGTAAGGGAAAACGGGATTTTCAGCAGTTTGATTTTTGTTACATTTGGGATACCTGAAGTTAGGTCTGGTCTAGGCTGGAGGGGGCGAAATTCTCTTAAAGGCAAAATTTGACATTTGTATTTGCTTTCTTGGTACATTCATTTTTTCATCATTTTTTTGTTTAAAAGGATTTTCCCCCAAATAATTGTACTTTGGTTTGTTCAAGAAAACAGCAAATGAATATATTGTATAAGAGTTTGATTCCATCTTCAGATATTTTTATGGAGATGGAACGATTTGGAATGAATGAGTGAGCCATACCCGAGAATTCCTATCGAGAGAATCACTGCGTCCTGCCCTTGTCTAGTCCACCCAAAATGGGACGCTCTGCCGGCGACACCTTCCTTTGGCAGGCTTACCTACAGCTCCCAGTTCCATTCCCTCCTCCTCCCCTTCAGCTGCTGCTTGTACAAAGAGCACCTTCTTTACGTTTCCCAGAGCTTCTGGACGCCGTCCGGCTCTCTGCCCCCAGCTGATGTGGGAAGAGGCGTTTTGATTAGAACAGCTGAGAACTGACTGCAGCTCAGCTGTGTGGCCGTAGTCGCATTCTTGGGCATGGTGGGGAGCTGGCTTCTCTCGGATTAATTTTCCAGGTGATAGGAAGCCCAGTGCCCTCCTCCCTGCCTCCATGCCAGTGCTGGGGGGAGGCTTCATGATTTTGGCTTCTTAGGAGAGAGCCGGGGCCGCAGAAACCCCTTTTCTACCGATTTAGCCAATATGAAAGAACCTTCCTGGGGTTCGTGTTTGAATATCCAGTCAAGTGAAGGTTGAGAGGGAGCTCATAGAGCTGCAGAGAGAGACAGACAGATAGACAGACAGTGAGAGAAATTGAGAGGATGAAAGAAAGAGTGAGAGAGAGTGACAGACAAACAGAGGATGGCAGAGAGATGGAGAAAGAGAGGATGTGAGAGAGAGACTGACAGAAGAGAGGATGGCAGAGTGAGAGACAGAGACCTGTGGATGTTAGGAAGGCAATCTCGAGGGTTCAACTGCTAGGGCCGCAGAGAAGGGCTGCCTTGTTTCCTTTCATCAGATATTCTCAAGCTGAAACGCAGAAACCGAGTAATAGCTAAATTGGGTGGCTGTTCTTTTGTTTGTTTGTAAGTAGAAAAATGTGTTGGCACTGTTGAGTTTTGGAGCTGATTGAGCCACATCTGACTTGGCTACTCTGGCCATTCCTTTTGTTAAAGATAGAGTCACCGTGAAGTTCATGTGGGTTTCAAAAATTTCTCATTTGGAGTCTTTTTTTCTTTCTTTTTTTTTTAAACTCTTAGCCCAGTGCCTGGCATATAGTAGGTGCTTAATAAATGTTTATTGACTGACTCACGTGCGATTGTTATTTCTATCTGGTGATGTTAAAGAGTGTGAATTATTTAAACAGTGATATCAATAAATTTGTGCTGTTGCCTTTGCTAATTCCTTTTTCTAGACTGTCGTGTGCCGTTGTGAAGACTGTTGTGAAGCTCAAGGATCCTCTGAGCCAAGCCTTAGGCCCTGGGGAGGCAGGATGCTATGATAGGATTAGGAGGCAAGAGAAGAACCCAGGTTCTAGTCCTGGCTCTGTGATTTGGGGTAATTCACTGCTTTTTGGTTTCCCCATCTTTAGTTTTTTAAACCCTGACCTTCTTTCTTAGTGTCAATTCTAAGACAGAAGGGCAAGGGCTAAGCAATTGGGGTTAAATGACTTGCCAAGGGGTCACATAGCTAGGAACTGTCTGGGGCCAGTTTTGAACCCAGAACTTGCTGTCTCCAGACCTGGCTCTATCCACTGTTACCTAGCTGCTTCTTTCCATCTTTCAAATGAGGAATACAGACCAGATGATTTCCCAGGCCTTTTCCTATTCTGACATTCTGTGCCGCAGTGATTCTTTTTTTTTTTTAACCCTCACCTTCTGTCTTGGAATCAATACTGTGTATTGGTTCCACGGCAGAAAAGTGGTAAGGGCTAGGCAATGGGGGTGAAGTGACTTGCCCAGGATCACATAGCTAGGAAGTATCTGAGGCCAGATTTTAACCCAGGATCTCCCATCTCTGGGTCTGGCTCTCAATCCACTGAGCCACCCAGCTGCCCCCTCTCTGTGGTTCTAATAAAACACTGCCACCATATACACCCATGGGAGCCCAGGAGATTTCTGCCATCCGAACCTTGGAGCAAGAAAGTTCCTTTGTATTATTTGAAAGAAGCCAGGGCCATTACCCCAAGAGCCTGCCCTGTTGCCAATCCTGCTATCCTAGGCTCTGCTGTCCCCACCATCGTAGGCTCTGCTGTCCCCACCATCCTAGGCTCTGCTGTCCCCACCATCGTAGGCTCTGCTGTCCCCACCATCGTAGGCTCTGCTGTCCCCACCATCGTAGGCTCTGCTGTCCCCACCATCGTAGGCTCTGCTGTCCCCACCATCCTAGGCTCTGCTGACCCCAACATCCTAGGCTCTGCTGTCCCCACCATCCTAGGCTCTGCTGTCCCCACCATCGTAGGCTCTGCTGTCCCCACCATCCTAGGCTCTGCTGTCCCCACCATCGTAGGCTCTGCTGTCCCCACCATCCTAGGCTCTGCTGTCCCCACCATCGTAGGCTCTGCTGTCCCCACCATCCTAGGCTCTGCTGTCCCCACCATCCTAGGCTCTGCTGTCCCCACCATCCTAGGCTCTGCTGTCCCCACCATCCTAGGCTCTGCTGTCCCCACCATCCTAGGCTCTGCTGTCCCCACCATCGTAGGCTCTGCTGTCCCCACCATCGTAGGCTCTGCTGTCCCCACCATCCTAGGCTCTGCTGTCCCCACCATCCTAGGCTCTGCTGTCCCCACCATCGTAGGCTCTGCTGTCCCCACCATCGTAGGCTCTGCTGTCCCCACCATCGTAGGCTCTGCTGTCCCCACCATCGTAGGCTCTGCTGTCCCCACCATCCTAGGCTCTGCTGTCCCCACCATCGTAGGCTCTGCTGTCCCCACCATCGTAGGCTCTGCTGTCCCCACCATCCTAGGCTCTGCTGTCCCCACCATCGTACGCTCTGCTGTCCCCACCATCGTAGGCTCTGCTGTCCCCACCATCGTAGGCTCTGCTGTCCCCACCATCGTACGCTCTGCTGTCCCCACCATCGTAGGCTCTGCTGTCCCCACCATCGTAGGCTCTGCTGTCCCCACCATCCTAGGCTCTGCTGTCCCCACCATCGTAGGCTCTGCTGTCCCCACCATCCTAGGCTCTGCTGTCCCCACCATCCTAGGCTCTGCTGTCCCCACCATCCTAGGCTCTGCTGTCCCCACCATCCTAGGCTCTGCTGTCCCCACCATCGTAGGCTCTGCTGTCCCCACCATCGTAGGCTCTGCTGTCCCCACCATCGTAGGCTCTGCTGTCCCCACCATCGTAGGCTCTGCTGTCCCCACCATCGTAGGCTCTGCTGTCCCCACCATCGTAGGCTCTGCTGTCCCCACCATCCTAGGCTCTGCTGTCCCCACCATCCTAGGCTCTGCTGTCCCCACCATCCTAGGCTCTGCTGTCCCCACCATCGTAGGCTCTGCTGTCCCCACCATCCTAGGCTCTGCTGTCCCCACCATCGTAGGCTCTGCTGTCCCCACCATCCTAGGCTCTGCTGTCCCCACCATCCTAGGCTCTGCTGTCCCCACCATCCTAGGCTCTGCTGTCCCCACCATCCTAGGCTCTGCTGTCCCCACCATCCTAGGCTCTGCTGTCCCCACCATCCTAGGCTCTGCTGTCCCCACCATCCTAGGCTCTGCTGTCCCCACCATCCTAGGCTCTGCTGTCCCCACCATCCTAGGCTCTGCTGTCCCCACCATCCTAGGCTCTGCTGTCCCCACCATCCTAGGCTCTGCTGTCCCCACCATCCTAGGCTCTGCTGTCCCCACCATCGTAGGCTCTGCTGTCCCCACCATCGTAGGCTCTGCTGTCCCCACCATCCTAGGCTCTGCTGTCCCCACCATCGTAGGCTCTGCTGTCCCCACCATCGTAGGCTCTGCTGTCCCCACCATCGTAGGCTCTGCTGTCCCCACCATCGTAGGCTCTGCTGTCCCCACCATCCTAGGCTCTGCTGTCCCCACCATCCTAGGCTCTGCTGTCCCCACCATCGTACGCTCTGCTGTCCCCACCATCGTAGGCTCTGCTGTCCCCACCATCCTAGGCTCTGCTGTCCCCACCATCCTAGGCTCTGCTGTCCCCACCATCGTAGGCTCTGCTGTCCCCACCATCGTAGGCTCTGCTGTCCCCACCATCGTAGGCTCTGCTGTCCCCACCATCGTAGGCTCTGCTGTCCCCACCATTGTAGGCTCTGCTGTCCCCACCATCCTAGGCTCTGCTGTCCCCACCATCGTAGGCTCTGCTGTCCCCACCATCGTAGGCTCTGCTGTCCCCACCATCGTAGGCTCTGCTGTCCCCACCATCGTAGGCTCTGCTGTCCCCACCATCCTAGGCTCTGCTGTCCCCACCATCCTAGGCTCTGCTGTCCCCACCATCCTAGGCTCTGCTGTCCCCACCATCCTAGGCTCTGCTGTCCCCACCATCGTAGGCTCTGCTGTCCCCACCATCCTAGGCTCTGCTGTCCCCACCATCGTAGGCTCTGCTGTCCCCACCATCCTAGGCTCTGCTGTCCCCACCATCCTAGGCTCTGCTGTCCCCACCATCCTAGGCTCTGCTGTCCCCACCATCCTAGGCTCTGCTGTCCCCACCATCCTAGGCTCTGCTGTCCCCACCATCCTAGGCTCTGCTGTCCCCACCATCGTAGGCTCTGCTGTCCCCACCATCCTAGGCTCTGCTGTCCCACCATTCTAGGCTCTGCTGTCCCCACCATCGTAGGCTCTGCTGTCCCCACCATCCTAGGCTCTGCTCTCCCCACCATCGTAGGCTCTGCTGTCCCCACCATCGTAGGCTCTGCTGTCCCCACCATCGTAGGCTCTGCTGTCCCCACCATCGTAGGCTCTGCTGTCCCCACCATCGTAGGCTCTGCTGTCCCCACCATCGTAGGCTCTGCTGTCCCCACCATCGTAGGCTCTGCTGTCCCCACCATCGTAGGCTCTGCTGTCCCCACCATCGTAGGCTCTGCTGTCCCCACCATCCTAGGCTCTGCTGTCCCCACCATCGTAGGCTCTGCTGTCCCCACCATCCTAGGCTCTGCTGTCCCCACCATCGTAGGCTCTGCTGTCCCCACCATCCTAGGCTCTGCTGTCCCCACCATCCTAGGCTCTGCTCTCCCCACCATCGTAGGCTCTGCTGTCCCCACCATCGTAGGCTCTGCTGTCCCCACCATCGTAGGCTCTGCTGTCCCCACCATCGTAGGCTCTGCTGTCCCCACCATCGTAGGCTCTGCTGTCCCCACCATCCTAGGCTCTGCTGTCCCACCATTCTAGGCTCTGCTGTCCTCAGGTAAATTGGCTCCAGGGGGTGGCTGTAGGGGATGGGGTCTTAGTAGGCTTGAGGCCCTCCTGCTTAGGTCCTTTTGTAGTTGCCTGGTCTTCCCGGGCTCTCAGTGGCACATGTGCCCAGGCCACTGCTCGCTCTCTCTCTAACACCAGAGGTGCGTCCCAAGCTTGGCTCAGGAGAAGCTCCTCAGGGATGGAACCTGCCATCTTCAGGGCTTAAAATGAGTGTGCATCACTATGCCTTGCCCTCCCGCCATCTTGTCTTCTTTGAACATAGGAGAGGATCTGGCTACATTACTCTTGGATACTTGGGGGAGCAAGTCTAAGGCTTGTTAAAAACCATTGTGGGTCTGGAGAAAGAACAGTTAGAGAAGAAATGCAGAAGAAAACACGATTTATCACTTGGCTATATGGGTATAGGAGTTGGAGTTTGGGTTTTAAAAGATGACTTGCAAAAAATGCATCACATGGAAGTAGGATTTGAGTGATAATACAAGTATAACCCAGTGGAATTGCTTGTCAACTCTGGGAGGGGGGAGGGAGACAAGAATTGTGAAACCATGGAAAAATATTTTTTATTTTATTTATTTTTTTTCATGGAAAAATATTTTTAAAAATTAAAAACAAAAAACAAAAAATCAATGTGAGTCCTCGCCCTCATGATATAGATCAGAGCCTTTGTGACTTTTCATGAGTTACTTTGGCTAAAAAGCCACTTTCAGGGGAGGAGTTTGTTTTTTAAACCCTCACCTTCTATCTTAGAATCAGTACTGTGCATTGGTTCCAAGACAGAAGAGTGGTAAAGGCTAGGCAGTGGAGGTTAAGTGACTTGCCCAGGGTCACCCAGCTGGGAAGTGTCTGAGGCCAGATTTGAATCTAGGACCTCCCATCTCCAGGCCTGACTCTATCCACTGGGTCACCTAGACAAGAAGCTTTGCCAAGCCCAGCCAGGCTCTTCCTCGGGTGCCGTCCAATGCCTGGCCTGCCTTGAGGTTTATGCTCGGCCCCTCTGGCCCTGTAGGCTCAGGGAGCCTCTGTAGGAGGAAGCGTCCAAGGAGGAGGACCCAGAAAGAGCATCTTGAAGCATTTAGGAAGCTGCCTGTGATGATGTGGCAGGCATTCCAGAGTCCTGCAGACACTCGCACCCTCCAGGGACGGTCGCTCAGAGACAGGCCCCCACACGTCTGTGGCCAGGCACGTAGAGGCAGATGGGGGAGCCCAAGGGCTGTGTGCATCTGGGGGCAAAGGCATGGGGTGTTTTAGACGTGGAGAAACACAGGGTGATTGCTGCCTGAGGGACATCCATGGCAGGAAGGGGGAATGAGTCACCCCTTCCCAGGCACCTAAGAAGCTCTGAAGAAGAATGACCCATTTCCAACAGAACACCTTCTCTTTCTCCTTCCACCCACCCACCCTGTGTGTCAAGGGCACCTCCATCCTCCAGGAAACCTTCCCTGACTCCGTTTAAATAGTCTTTGGTCTTAAGAGTCTCAGTTTCAAAATAGAAGAGCGGTAAGGGCTAGCCAATGGGGGTGAAGTGACTTGCCCAGGGTCACACAGCAAGGAAGTGACTGAGGTTAGATTTGAACTCGGGGCTTCTTGCTTCCAAGTTGAAGGAAGTCCCCCTGGTTGTCTGGGTGGAATAAGAAAAGACAAGACTGAATTTCTCAATCCAGCTGCTTTTCTCAACACTGCTCCAGGCTAGTGTTTCAGTTTACAAAGGAGTTTGCTCAGAGAAGCAGGATGCTCCCCATTTTACAGAGCTAGTAACTCTGGTTCCTGGCACTCAGACCCATTTCCTCTGACCCCAACATCACCACTTTTCTCCAACCACCTGTTGTGTCTGGATGCTAGACACGAGAACTTAACTGACAGGCTGCATGAAGGCCAGGGAGGGAGCTCTAACACCCAAACGTTCTTCCCGTGACCAAGATTCCGCCTTCGAGTGAACATTTCTTTTTGTTTTAAATTTTTACGACCCCCAATCTCCCCCTTAAAAAAAAAGAAGCTGGAATTTATGAAAAGGTACATTTTTATTGATGTCTTTTTCTATATCATCATTGCCTCCTCTAGTATCTGTTTCCATCCAATATGTTAAATAGTATTTGTTTAAACCCTTTGTAGTGATTCCAAGAAAGAAGAGCGGTAAGGGTTAGGCAAGGGGGGTGAAGTGACTTGCCCAAGGTCACCTAGCTGGGAAGTGTCTGAGGTCATATTTGAACCCAGGACCTCCCATCTCCAGACTTGGCTCTCATTCCACTGAGGTACCTAAGATGCCCTCAATAGCATTTTTTTAGACCAAAAGAGAAAAAAATATTAATACAACCAACTGATACATTGGCTAAATCTGAAAACATTTGTAACGTGGACCACTTGTGAACCTCCCGTCTCCAGCAAGGGTGGATGGGGCACGTCCTCACTTTTCTTCATTGGGTCCTGCTGAGACCAACCTTTCTTCAACTGAATTTTGTTCCAGGTGTGGTGCCATTCCACAAACTAGAAAAGTCGCCCCTGCTTTTCCTTCTCTCTGCCTTCTTTGGGGTCCCTTCTCTACTCTCAGTCATACCTTAATTCTTACTTTGGAAATCTGCAGAGTAGATTCTAATTGAAGCACTGGGGTTTTTTGCCCCTTCTCATACTCTCTAATTTGGAAGGGACCTTAGAAAACCTCTCGTCTAGACTGTGGCTAAGCTGTCGTGACCCACACTTGATGAAGTCCATACTTACCACTTCTGCTCACGAGAGCTCTTACAAAAGGCTCCTGTAATGGGATGACTGGGTTGCTAAGTGGTTAGAGAGCCAAGTCTAGAGTCAGGGGGTCCCAGATTCAAATTTGACCTCAGACACTTCCTAGCTGTGGGACTCTGGGCAAGCCACTTGACCCTGATTGCCTCACCCTTGCTCCTCTTTCTTAGAGTTGTTACTAGGGCACAAAATAAGGGTGTAAAAAACTGCTCCTATAAGGGACACCCACTTGGACTTCAACAAAACTAAAAGTTGGGAGAGATGAGAGACATGGTGCAAGACTGAGGGGCAGAAACCCTTTCAGAAGGGCAGAAAGCACTTGGGATCTGGAGTTTGAATAGCACAGCTAAAGGCCAACAGAGACACTGGAGTTCTCCATCCTCTATGCCAACTGCTTCTTTTTTCTTTTAAACCTCACCTCCCATCTTAGAATCAATACTGTGTACTAGTTCCAAGGTAGAAGAGAAGCAAGGGCTAGTCAATGGGGGTTAAATGACTTGCCCAGGGTCACACATCTAGGAAGCACCTGAGATCAGATTTGAACGTGGGTCTTTTTTACTCTAGACCTGACTCTATCAACTGTGCTACCAGGCTCTTCTTGCAGAGGGGTCTCAGTTCTTTCACCAGCATTTGCTTCCTTCTTCTGCATGCATCTTATAAAAAATATAAGTTGACTGATTAATTAATGAGAAAGAATTTGTTAAGTGCTCATCAGGCAGCAGGCACTATTTTAAGCACTAAGGAAACAAGAGGAAAACACCTTGCAAGAGGCTCATTCTTTTCTATGGAGAGACAACTGAAAGAGGTGGGTTAAATAAGGGTTCAAAACTATAAATATATAACAAAATAACAGGTTTATTTAACTAAAGGGAGCAGGGAAAGGGGTTCAAGGAATAACTAACTTTAACTACAAATCAGAGATTAAACCCTTATAACTTCCTATAACCATACTAAACTAACTCCTTAAATTATTAATTAAGATTAGGGAGGGTTTGGTAGGAGCAAGAACAAGGCCAAAGTAGATCTCACACAACTGGATTCCTTTTTGTGTCAAGCAGCAGTCTCAGTAGAAAGTCACCAGCAGCCCTGTTGAACATCCACTCCTCAGCAACAGCAGCAGAGATAGGCAGAATCTCAAGGAAGGCCCACAGGAGAGGGAATCACTGGCTCTCTGGGTCCATCCCATAATAACCAGACTGAAAATCCTCTGGGCTCTCTCCTGACTATTAGGGAAAAGCAACAGTCTCTCTTCCCCAATATTCTGGAATCCCTCTTGCTCTCCAGGACTTCCTGGTTTGCAGGATTTCCCGTTCCTGGTAAAATCCCTTACAATAGTTCCCCCCTTTGCATAAAGCTGAAATTGCATTGAAAACACTATTTTGGCATCTGTGCACTAACAAACATATTTTCTTTTAACTAAAATGTCTACCCAAAATAATAAACAGCCTACACTCATCTACCTTATCCTATCTAATACTGTCCTATTCTAGGGATTAATCAAGGAAAGAAAAAAAAAGGGAAAGTATACATGAAAAGGAAAGTATGAATGAATGAAAGTATACATGAAAAGGAAAATACATGAAAGGAAAAGTATAAATGAACAATTACAAAGTTCAACAAACAGATCAAACACATGCAAAAGCAAAACAAGCAAATCACATCAAAATAAAAAGATAAACACAAATTCATGCAAAACATTAAAATCATAAAATACTACTCTCATCAACTAATACAGAAAATTCTACTGCTATTGCAATGCATAAACAGCAAATTTAGACAAAACTTTTTGAAAAATGTAATGAACACAACATTGCATAAGTTTTACAAAAAATTAAACCAAACCATCAAACTTACTTATGTAAAGTACATTTAACAATATATGAAAATTAAACATAATCATATTCTATGTTAAGAATTTAATAAATATTATCTTTTTACAAACATTTTACATATATACACATGACATCACACAACACATGTGTATAACTATACACATGCACATATATACACTTCATATTTACACGCATTACATATATATACACTATAATAAATTAATTTTACAATCCTAACTATAATACACACTATTTACATATATTTACACATGTATTTACATTTTTGTGTGACATAATGTTATATGTCATATGTACTATGTAACGTATGCTATTATGTATGTTGCCATGTATTTTGTAGTGTAGTTCAGGGTCTAACCTTATCTTATCAACCTTAAATTCTAATATAACTACAGCCCTATCTTAATAAAATTTCCTAAAACTAATCTTATCTACCTATACTATTACTATTCTAAAATAAGTAGTTAACTATTTTTGTTAGTAACGAACTACTTAATAACTAATTATGACATTGTCAGTTATCTAGCTATATATTGTTTCACTCATTCAACTCTTTCACTCATTCAACTAATGATTCAATGTATTTTAATCATGTTTATGTTTTTGTGAATATGTGTTTTTTATGCTGTTATTCATGTTATGTTATGTTTTGTTATTGTTGTTGTTTTTAAAAACCCTTACCTTTCTTCTTGGAGTCAATACTGTGTATTGGTTCTAAGGCAGAAGAGTGGTAAGGGCTAGGCAATGGGGGTTAAGTGACTTGCCCAAGGTCACAGCTGTCTAAGACCAGATATGAACCCAGGACCTCCCGTCTTTAGGCCTGGCTAAACTGCCCCCTATGTTATGTTGTTTTGTTAGTGTTATGCCAGTGTTACTGTTGTGTTATTGTTGTGCTACGGTTGTGTTACTGTTACAGGCTATATACTTACCACAACTTCAGATTTTTCCTCTATTCTCTTCTTGTTTGAAGAATTCTTCCTTTCCAAAATTCATGGTAGTAAATGTGTTTATGAAGGCTTATGAATATATGTTATGTTATGTTATATTATATTATCCAAATTCCTTAGATCCATTCGTCTATTAATCACTTGATCCTCTTCACTGAAAATTCCCTTCAAAGTCTCTTTATCTGCTTAATATTTATGTCTCTCAGTCTTTTTACAATGTCCATCAATTTTCTGAATCCTCCTCTTCACCTGCAATGTCCTCTTCCATCCAAATGTCCTCTTCCACTGAAACGGTCCTCTCCTTACTGGTCTTTTTGCCTGTAGTCTCTATTTGACTGATGAATCTCAGCTTTCCACAATTTCTTCTTCTTCATTTTCTTCTTCTACAATTTGTACACTTTTATTATTAATTCCATGAGCTAATATAATATGTGAGCAATGATACAATGAATCTCTTCCTAATACTTTCACTGAAGATGGTGAAACTAACCCAATTGTATAAGGACCTACCCAACTCTCTTGAGCTGCTGATGTTTTTGCAAAATTTTTCAAATACACCATTTCACCTCATTGAAAACTATGAAGAGAATAATCCAATGGACCAGATTGGAGCAATACTCCCATATCATGCAGTTCCCTAAGCCGTTGTTGTCATGCACTTAAATATGAAGCAAGTTGACAATCTCCTCCTAAAAGAGATATATAAACAGTCTTACAAGTTTTTGCCTGCAATGGAGCATGTCTGAAGAGCATTTCATAAAATGATATATGTAAATCTGCTCTTGGTCTTGTACGTAGGTAAAACAAAGCTATGGGAAAAAATATCTGGCCATTTTAGATGAGCACAATTTTTCCCCACCATAGTCTTGAGTTCCCTATTCACACTCTCCACTTGACCCGAACTTTGTGGATAAGGAAAGTGACATTTAGGTGTTATTCCTAGATTCTCAAGAATCTTTTCAGGATATCTTGTGTGAAGTGATATCCTTTATCAGAGTCTATGGTAAGTGATACACCAAACCTAGGAACAATTTCCTTAAGTAACACTTTCACCACAAAGATAGCTGTATTAGTATTAGATGGAAAAGCTTCAGGCCATTTAGTTAATCTATCAACAACTGCAAGACAAAACTTGTATCTTCCAGCTTTTGGCATGCTCATGTAATCTCTTTGCAAACTCTTCAATGGACAATATATCCAATGTCTACCACCCAAACCTTTTTTTTTCTGAATGCACCTTGATTAAATTTTTGCAAAAAGAACAACTAGTACAGATCTTATTTGCAGTATTTATTCCTGTACTTATTCCTGGTGCTACCCATTGTCTTTTTACAGAGTCTACTACAGCTTGAGTACCAAAATGACCTTTTGTGTGAATGGCTTGACACAAATAGGTATACAAATCTTTTGGTAACAGTGGTTTTCCAGTGTCTGCAACCCATATTCCATGTTCTTTCCTTGCTCCAAATTTCTCCTTCCATTTCTGAATTTCTGATCCTACATAAGTTTTTTCTAAATCATAAGACTCAATAGTTGACAAATTCATTACATACACTGGAGCATTCCAGGCCGAAAACTTAGCAGTTATATCAGTTCTATGATTTCCTTTAGAGACTAAATCCCTGCCACAAGTATGACTCCTAAAATGGATCACCGCTAGCTGTTTAGGTTTTTGAATAGCATCCAACAACTCAGAAGAGGTTTTACTACAAGGCAGATGGATAGGCTCTGGGGACTTATTGGTGGAAGTGGAGCCTCAGAACACTTGCTGTTCATGGAAATGACACTTAAGAAGATTCATGATCATCAGATGGGGAGAAGCTGGGTGGTATGGTAAGTAGAACACTGAGGCTAGAGTCAGTCAGTAAGTCCTGAATTCAAATCTTGTCTGAGACAATTATTAACTATGTGACCCCAGACAAGTCACCTCACCCTGTTGGCCTCAGTTTCTCCAACTCATAAAATGAACTGGAGAAGGAAATTACAAAGCACTCAAGTATCTTTGCCAAGAAAACCCCAAATGGGTCATGAAGAGTCAGGCACAACTGAACCCCACCATGCTTGACCACTCTAAAGCTTCTGACTCCATGGACCACCTCTTGCTCTTGGCTAATCTATGCTTCCTAACTTTCCCCAATGCCACCCCATCTTGGTTCTCTTCCTACCTCTCTGACTCTTCTTTCTCATCTCTTTTTTTGGATCTTTTGCCAGGGCTCTCTCCTACATATGCTGCTACCTTAATGATCTCTTCAGCTCCCATGAATACAGTTAATAGTTTGATGCAGAGCCCCTTCTCCTCTCCCCAACTTTATATTGTGAATCTTAAAACTGCTCAGACTATACCTTAGAAGATTTGGTTAAGCTATTCCCCTATTGTAACAATATAGGTACTTGGTCAGGAATGTATTGAGAACTTTAAAATTACTCCACCCTGCTCAGACAGTGCCTTAGGGGAAGATAAAGTTGTAAACTCCTGATGGAACAATGAAAAGTCCCTAACTCATACTTACAGTAAAGCTAAAACCTTAAGCTAGGTCTATTTTTAGATCTAATACAAAAGGGTACTAAGTACCTATAAAGGTTAAATTAATCACTAAAAGATCAAGCAACTTACAAAGGGCAAGCTTAGCAAAGAGATGTGAAATACTCAGAAGATATAATCTAATCAGAGAAGGTGATAACAAAAGAAGATGTGAATGGTCAGAACGGTAAGAATGGTCAGTACTGGGGAAAACGTCTACTGTGATTGATAGATGTGGAAATTTAGGGGAGGTGACACAAGAGAAATTACTCTTTAAAAGGAGCTGGCTCTCTGAACTTAGGGGGAGTTCAGACTAGTTGGAGTTTGGACTAGTTGGAGTAACTGGGTCCCTGAATTCAGTTCAGGAGTTTAGGATTTCAGTGAAGGACTGGAGTTTTGATTGGGACGAAATCTTGTGGTGAGTGGATAAAAGACTGACAAGTCTCTCTTAAGGCTCAGGCCTAGGCCCTTCCTACTATTTCCTCTTACTCTGTCTCCCTTCCCTTAATTCCTTCATTTATATTAATTAAAATCTCCATAAAAACCCAGCTGACTTGGGTATTTTCATATTTGAGAATTTTCCCATGGCGACCACTTATTTTTAATATAAGATCAAGACACTAAAATTATCTTTACAGTTTTGGCAATTCACAGTCTTGAAAACCATATTTTTGTGGTCACAATATCCAGTCCTCATCTCTCCTGAGCACTAACCCTATATCATCAATCAACCCCTCTTCCTTGGATATCCCACAGGTATGTCAATGAGGATGATAGAACCCCTTCTCTAAACTTTTTGTTTCTATTAAGGACTTAACTAGTCTGCCAGGTAGGAGAGTGGGTAGAATCCCAAATTAGGAATCAGAATTAGGAATCCTACCCCTGCTACTTACTCTTTATGTGACCCCTCAACAAATCTCTAACATTGTTTCCTTCTGTTTCCTATGCCCTCTAGGGGATAATAGGAGCACCCATCTCAGTGGTGAGGATTAAATGAGATACCACATGAAAAACATTTGTCCAACCCTAAAGGCATATGTAAATGTTTATTGTTATTATTTTCTATTATTATTTTATTCACTCAGGTCCGCAAATGAATTAATCTTTTTTTTTTCATCTCCCACATCTGTCAAATATATCTCCCTCTGTAACAATCCCTCTCTCCTGACTCACACAGCCACCTCTCACTTGGTTATTATGACATTCTCCCAAATGGTCTCCCTGACTCAATTCTCTCCCTTCTCCAATCCATTTACCTTTAGATGTTAAAGGAATCCCTATGAGGCAAGATTCTGACCATGTCACCTCCCCAGCCCCTAGAAGAAGCTCCAGTGACTTTTTTTTTAAACCCTCATTTTCCATCTTAGGATCAATACTATGTTCTGGTTCCAAGGCAGAAGAGCAGTAAAAGCTAGGCAACAAGTGTTAAGTTACTTGCCCAGGGTCATGCAGTCAGTAGAGTTGGAACTAGGATTTGAACCCAGTCTCAGTCTCAATCCAAGTTTTAGGTTCTTTCCAACTACATTTTTGGGTACTAAATACATATATTTATATGTACATATATACATATATTTATATGTGTATATATATATATATGTATATATAAAATCTTTACCTTCCATCATAGAATCAATACTGTATATTGGTTCCAAGGCACAAGACCCATAAGGATTAGACAATGGGGATTGTGACTTGCCCAGGATCACACAGCTAAGAACTTTGAACCCAGGACCTCCCATGTCCAGGCCTGGCCACCTAACTGCCCTGCTCCATTGACTTCTTGTATAAAACAACCTCCAATGTCTAGGACTCAGGGCCATCTACAATATTGCTCTGACTGACTTTTCCGGAGTTATTTCCCCGTGCATCTCCTTGCATTTGACATTCTAGCTAAACTGGATGCCTAGTAATTATTTGGAGTCACAATTCCATTTCCCACCTCCTTGTTTTTGCATACTTAAACCCCATTCCTCTTCCTCAACTTCTCTAAATCTTCAGTTTCTTTCCAGGCTTATCTCTGGTGCTACCTTCCCCAGGAAGCCTTTCCTGATCTCCCTCTCTTCTCCCTGGAGCTCAGGTGTTCTCACCTTCTCTGAATATGTGGCATTTCCCTCCATAGATTATAGGCTCCTCCAGAGCAGAGACTTTATGTGTTTCTCCAAAACCTAGTTCAAGGTCTGGCAGTGTAGACCCATCATGGATGCCCATTTCACTTAGAGTTTCCCAGCTCCCTCTTTCCTGCCTGGTACTCTCCCTCTTCTCTTTTCCTCCTCTTCCTCCTCCTCCATCTCCTCTCTCTCCTCTTTCTTCTCCTGCTCCATCTCTTCCTCCTCTCTCCCCCCATCCTCTTCTTTTTCCAGGGCAGCATTTCTCTTCTGGTGCATTGGCATCCGAGCGCTCTTTGGAAAGCCTCTTTCCATCTCCCTGGGGATCACTCTCCAACAAAGCCCTCCCTGGGATGGGTTTGGTCCTGCCTGGCTGGGAGAGGGGTGGCTCCCAGCACTCAACATCCCACAGAATTGTGTTTGTTATTTAAGAAAAGTCTCTGGATTTTCGGCTAATTGCAAAAATACATAATGGCTGCTCTGCGCATCTGCTCTCTATTTCTGGCCACGGCCCTTGCCCAAAAGCAAACTTTAAACAAACAATACGATTATGGGGCCTTAACTGCTTCAATGTGTGACCCAAAACAAGATCTCGCCTCACACACGTTTACTCGCACAAGCACAAACATAGACCCAGGCATGCGTGCGGGTTGTGCACGGAGCCCCATCCACGTGTGTGATTTGTACACACACAGGCACTCGGGCATGGGCACACACTACACAGATCCAGGTGGATGTGTTTTTGGCTTAATCTTGGTGAAAGCACAGAGCTGGGCACACAGGTGGGCACATGCATGGGCATATCCGTGGACACACATAGGCACTTGGGCATGGGTACATGCATAGACACATACATGGGTATACACTACACAGATCCAAGTGGCCTGGTTGTTGGCTTAATCTGGATGAAGGCACAGAGCTGGGCACACACATAGGCACTTGGGCATGGGCACACGCATGGGCACACAATACACAGATTCGGGTGGATGTATTTCTGGCTTAATCCAGGTGAAATCACAGAGCTTGCCACACACGTGTGGGCACCCAGGCTCACAGACATTCAGCCCTGCCAGACACACGGACAAGCGCCCGATCAGAGACACAGAGGGCACATACAGATACTTGTAGACCCCCACGGATATGCCCTCCCTCCCTCCCTCCCCCAAGCCATCCTGGCTTTCCACATGTCAGTTGATTTGGCTCCACCAGCTCCTGTACTGGTCCCCGGGCCGGGTTGCACTGGGTATTGGCCCGGCTGGGGAAGCGGAGACGAAGGGACGATTCTTAGGTGACTCCTCGCCAGGGCTCAGATTTTCCGGTGCCAGGGTTGCCGTAAACACAGGCATTTCCGGATCCTACCAGCAGGGGGCAGACTGGCTCCATCCAGCCATCCTCAGGTCTGGTTTTCCCCAAGGAGACGGGCACGCCAGGGTTGGAGGGAGCCAAGCTGAATTCGGGGGCTGCCTTTGCTCCGATCCCATCTCTCCCCTTGGGCTTGCCCCCCCGTGGGGAGTCCAGCAACCCCTATTCTAGAGTTGAAAATGCCCAGGCTGGGGAAGGTCCTCGCCCGCGGAATCAGGCTTCTGACTTAGCGGCGCTCCGCTCTGGGCTGCCAGCTTCGAAGCCTTTCTTAGGGAAGGATTCTGGAGACTCTCACGTGCTCTAGAAGGGTGAGGGGTTGCCCGGGAGTCTTCCCCCCCTCCCCCCAATGGCATTGCCCCATTCCCAAGTCTTCAGATTACTATTATTATTGTTATTACTATCGTTCTGAGCACTGGGTAGAGGGAAAGTGCAGGCAGGAAGAGAGCCTCCACAAACTATCCTCTAGCCAAGCGAAATGATTCTCTCTTCCCAGAAAGTACCGGATGCTCTTAAACTTGCAGGACTGGAACTAAGGTGGGGTGATTAGAACTGTGCTCAGGGCGCCAGATTTAATGGGCACTCAGAGAGTCTTATAGCCTGTCAGCAGCCTGGCACTTAGCTAGCAAGAACATTTATGTATTTATTTATAAAATAAAAAAGTGGATTTATTGTTTTATAGGTAAATTTATTTTTAATAATTTAAAATCCAATGTATTAACAATAATATATTATTAATTATACATTAATATTGTAAACCATTTAAGTAAAAATCACATGGAAATATAATCGTGTTATGTACATTTATAAAAATGTATAAAATATTAAAAATATTTAATTAAAATAGGAAACTACTAGGCATGGCACCTTCTCCCTCAAACCTCTCCTCTCTGGTGAATCCTTGGGTGAGCTCCGCCCTGGTCTCTATGTTTTTTTACAGAGGAGGAACCAGAGGCTCAGAGAAAGAAAGGGACATAGTGAGCAGGGTCAGACTGGGACCCGAACCCAGGAGTCCTGATTCTGAAGAAGTCCCAGATCCTTGACTTGACTTTGACTTTTCCCCATGATTGGAGACTGGGTGAGTTGTATCTTTGAGTGGAGGAAGTGCTCCTGTGCTCCTTTGGATTTGGAGGTTCATTGATCAGAAAGGAATGAAATGTGAAAAGGGTCAGGCTTCCAAGAAGAAGTCATGCCCCAGGATGCTGTTGCCTGGGATCATCAAGACCTAATTTCCAGGGCATGATCTTTCACAGGGTTTCCTTTTTTGAGTCTTGAAGCATTATTGTTTTTTTTTATTAGTGTTTTAAAAATTGTAAATTTATTACTATTATATTCTTATATCATATTTATTTATCTCTTCCTTAAATCCTATTCTTCTGAAGCTGCTCTGGAGGGAACATGAGGACAAAGAGATGCCCAGATGCTTGTGGATTTGGAGAAAGGCTTACAGACCTATTTGCCCCCTTTGTGGAATGAAGAAACCAATACCAGAGACTTGGAACACTGACAAAGCCACGAGAGGGATAAATAAACGTACAGATCTGGCTGGGAGTCATCTATTCTGAGAAACAATACAGACATAGCCCCATCTTGGCATTGTGAGTCATGCGGACTGTAAAGTTTCTGGGTAAAGATGAGCCCCATGAAATGGCAGGATTGCTTGACACTCTTTAGAAGGTGGAGGAGCTTGGATGTAAACCTGACTAGGTAAAATGGATCCAGTGTTCACAGGGTCAGAGATTTAAAGCTGGAAGGTGTGCAAAGATACTTACTGCCTATGAATATAAGATAATTGAATCTACTTTCTTTCAGAAATTCTTCTAGAAACTCATTTCAGACCCACTTTACAACCTTGGGCAAACCATATTCCCTCTCTTGGCCTCAGTTTCCTGCTTTGTAAAGTGAGGGGCTTACATTTCCCAGAATCACAGAATTGGATAGTTCCAAAGAACCTCAACACAGTTCAGTCTGAGAGATTCACTGATCTTTCAGAATCATATCATTGAAATTTAGAAGGCAAAAAGGTATACCTACCATTTCATGCCTGACAAGTGGTCCTACAGCTTCCCCTGGATGACCTCGGGGGAAGAGGAGCCCACCACATCCCAAGGCAGCTCATTCCACTTTTAATCAGTTCTAATTGGTGGGAAGTTTGTGCTTAACACCCCCCCCCCCCCCCAATCAATCTTGGTTCTGCCCTCTGGGGCCAAGAAGAACAGGGCTCATCCCTCCTCCACTTCACAGTCTTTCAAATACTTGAGGACAGCTCTTGGGTCCCCCTCCTGAGGCTTCTCTTCTCCCAATTCTTATATTCTTCAAGGCCCTTCACTCACCCAGAGGGCTGGACCAGGAATCAGGAAGACCCGAGTTAAAATCTGGCTTCAGACATTTACTAGCTCTATGATTTGGGGCAAGTCACTTAACCTCTGTCTGCCTCACTTTCCTCAACTATAGACTGGGAATTATAGTAGCACCTACCTCTCAAGGCCATTGTGATTCTCAGATGACATATTTGTAAAGTGCTTATCACAGTGCCTGGCACCCAGTAGGCACTTAATAAGGGCTTACTCCCTTGTGAAGGCGACTCTTTGCATCCAACTAAAAGATTTTACATTTATCCTTATTGAATTTCCTTTTATTAAATTCAGCCCAATGTTCTGGGCTTTGGGAGTTGACTATTATGCACTGTGTCAGCTTTGGAGTCCCTCAGAGCTTTGGAGAATTTGCAAATTTAATGTCTCTTTATCTATCTATAGCTTTATCCAAAAATTTGTAACTATGTCAAATGGCCTGGGGCTAATTCTTGGGGCGCTCCACCAGAGACCTCTTGCCATATTGAAGGAGTTCTAAGATCTTTTCCAGTTCTTGTGTTCTCAGTTCTTTTTTTTTATTCTCTGTTTTAAAGGTCCACTTCACCTCTGACATTCCATGTTCCAAGAGCCCTCCCAACTCTAACATTTTCTGTTCTAAGAGTCTTTTCAGCTGATATTCACAGTTCTGTGGTTCCTTCTGCCATTCTGATGTTCCCTGCTCTAAGATTCCTCTTAGTGATATCTCTGTTCTACATTAATTGTCTTTGTTCTAGGTTCTAAGAACCTTCTTGGTGCTAACATTCTATAGTTCCTCCTGCTTTGTCATTCCATGTTCTATGTCATGTAGTCCCATTCCAGCACTAACATTCTGTGTTCTACATTCTTGGGTATTTATTTATTTAGACTCATTTCCCATGATTACAAGATTCAAGTTCTTTCCCTCCCCTCCTCCCTCCTCTCTTCTGGATTTGATAAGCAATTCCACTGACATTCTCAAGTCTTTCCTGCCTCTGAAAATCTGTTCCTCACCTCAGTTGGTCAAGAGCGGCCTGGACCTGCATAGACTAGGGAGACTGGGAGATTTTTGCTCATTCTTTTGCATTGTTTGGAGCTGGGGTGATACTAAGAAGGAGAGCCCATCCCAAAAGGGAAAGGACAAATGAAGATGAGGTAAATAGGGGCTCCATTGGACAACTTCAGGAGGAGAATAGTCAGGCCATCCAAAGTGTCAAATGGCACAGAGAAGACAGGAAGGAAGAAGATGGCAAAAGTCTTTTGGTTGAGCAAAGAACAAATTATTGGTGACTTTGGAGAGAGCAATTTCAGTGGGGACATGATGTCCAGATGGATGGATGGGGAGGTGGGTGGATGAATAGATGAATAGATAGATGGACAGATGATAGATGTGGGAAGAGATGGATCAATAGGTGAATGGAGGAATAGATGGATGGAAAGATGGAAGAGAGGATGGATGAATAGATACATAGATGAGTAAGTAGATTAATAGATGGGTAGATAGAGGGATTGATGGATGATAGATAGGTGGATGGATAGATAGATGACTGGTAGATAGATAGATGGACGACAGCTAGATAAATGGATAGAATGATAGACTAGTGACTGGGGACAGAAGGACAGAGGCACATACTTTGTCTGAGAAGCAAGGGAGGCACCGAAGGGAGGAAGGGCTCAGGCTAAGAACAGTATTCCTTGGCTGTATGATCTTGAACATTTAACTTGTCTAGACCTTGTTTTGTTGATGTGTAGAGAGGTGATCATGTTGCCCAACTCTTCCCCTGGCTTCTTCCCTCTTTGGCCCCTGCTCCTTTCAGTGAGGAGAAATGATGGGAGAAGTTCAGGTACGATGGACGGAGTGTAACCATGTGGCATCTTTGACCTACTTGTGCTGGAGATTCTCACTTCCATCCTTGGAGCTGGAGGAGTTGTGCCTGCAGCTGTTGGGAGGAACCACCCTGAGCCATCTCACAAGCCCTCTCCTGGGCTCCCCATACCTGAGATCAGAGTTCAAGCTGGGAACAGAATGAGTGCTCATAGGATCACTTGAGTTAAAAGAGAACTCCTGGGGCATCTGGTCTACTCCACGGCAGAACAAGAAGCCTGGTACATCCAAGCCCTCCAGTGAGGGGAGCCGCGCAGCTCCTGAGGCAGCCCCTTCCACCCTGGGCCTCCACCTGATTGCTAGGAAGTCTGTTCTGACATCAAGTTTAATTTTGCCTCTTTGCAGCACCTTCCCCTCCCCCCCTCCCCATTGCTTCTGGTTCTGCCCTCTCTGGCCAAGCAGAAGGAATTGAATGCCGTTTCCACATGGCCACCCTTCACATACTTGAATGTAGCTGCTACATGTGTTTTCTGAGCTCTCTTTTCCCCAGGCAGAATCAGTTAATCAGTCAATCAACAAGCATTTAATAAGTGCCTACTAAGTGCCAGGAACTGCACCAAGCCCTG
The DNA here is from genome assembly GCF_027887165.1 of Monodelphis domestica. Taxonomy (NCBI): domain Eukaryota; kingdom Metazoa; phylum Chordata; class Mammalia; order Didelphimorphia; family Didelphidae; genus Monodelphis; species Monodelphis domestica. Next base: position 30,532,912 of record NC_077228.1, on the reverse strand, counting down.
GGGACACAGAGAAAGGCAAAATATAGTCTCTGAACTCAGGGAGCTCCCTGTTTCTTTAACAGAGACAAATCCCACCTCAGATCCTTACTAGCTGTGTGATTCTGGGTAAGTCACTTCAACTTTCTTTCCTCATCTATCAAAGGGGATAATAATAACACCCATCTCCCAGGGTTATTGTAAGGCTCAATTAATTAATTAATATAAGTTCTTATTATAATCACCAATTCTCTCATTGTCCTGGGTCCTAGCTTCTAGATGGTCTCTACTATCCAGAGTGAAATTTTGGGAGTCAAGCTTTTCTCTCTCATCTTTATATCTTTCTCCCTCTCCCTCCCTCTGTCTCTGTCTCCTTCTGACTTTGTCTGTCTCTGTCCCTCCCTCTCCTTCTTTCTCTCCCGGTCTCTGTCTCTCCCTTTCTCTCCCTGTCTCTGTCTCTCTCCTTCTCCCTCTCTCTGCTTCTCTTTTGTGGTTTCTACTTTATATTCATCGCCATTCAAGTTCACTTTATTAGATCCATCTCATTGTTCGAGGCTGTCTGGACTGTTTTGCCTCTTGAGTCTGACATCTCTGTTAGCTATAGCTCTCAGTTCAGTGTTCTCTGCAAACTTCAGGCATCAAGACAGGACACTGGATAGAGTGCTGGGCTTAGAGTCAAGAAGACCTGAGTTCAAATCTGTCCTCAGAAACATTCTGTGTGTCCCTGGGTAAGTCACCTAATCCCGTCTGCCTCAGTTTCCTCATCTGTAAAATGAGCTGAAGAAGGAAATGGCCAACCACTCCAGTATCTTTGCCAAGAAAACTTCAAAGAGTCAGATATGACTGAAACAACTGAACAACAACAGTGATAGTAGTAGTGCTGGTGGTAGTAACAGCTGTGGTAGAAAGAGGAGGAGAAGGGGTAGAAGTAGGAAAAACAGGAGTAGCTAATATTTCTAGTCTTGTCTTGTCTTGTCTTTCCTTTCCTTTCCTTTCCTTTCCTTTCCTTTCCTTTCCTTTCCTTTCCTTTCCTTTCCTTTCCTTTCCTTTCCTTTCCTTTCCTTTCCTTTCCTTTCCTTTCCTTTCCTTTCCTTTCCTTTCCTTTCCTTTCCTTTCCTTTCCTTTCCTTTCCTTTCCTTTCCTTTCCTTTCCTTTCCTTTCCTTTCCTTTCCTTTCCTTTCCTTTTCTTTTCTTTTCTTTTCTTTCCTTTTTATAAAACGCTTACTTTCTATCTTAGAATCAGTAGTGTGTATTGGTTCCAAGGCAGAAGAGTGGTAAAGGTTAGGCAATAGGGGTTAAGTGACTTGCCCAGGATCACACAGCTAGGAAGTATTTGAGGCCAGATTTGAACTCTGGATTTCCCAACTCCAGGATAGGCTCTCCACCCACTGAGCAACCTTGCTGCCCTGGTAGCTGGCATTTCTAGAACACAATATGGTTTGCAAAGTTTATGTATTTCTCCAAGAAAGTAATAAAATTCAGGGGCCATGAAACAAATACAAAATGGCGGCATGTTCTGTGTGACTCTTCTCCAGAGCCAGTGGCAATATGAAGGTGAGGGGCTAAAAATCAGTTTGTTTTTAGACCATTTAAGATTTGAATTTGGCTGCTGAGATCCTTACCCAAAGACCACTGAGTAGATTCACTGGTGGAGCTGAATCTTATCATTTCTTTCTTCCTTTAAAAAAAAATCCTTACCTTCTGTATTGATATTAATTCTAAGTCAGAAGAGAGTTAAGGTTTAAGTGACTTGTCCAGGGTCATACAACTAAGAAGTATCTGAGGCCAGATTGGAACCCAGAAACTCTGGACTCAAAGGTCTGGCTCTATCCACCATGCCACTAAGCTGCCTTCTTGACAAGCACTTACTACATGCTGGGCACTGGGCTACGAGCTTTACAATTATTGTCTCATTTGATGATAAAAATAAAAACTAAAAATCTCTCTAAGCTATGATGTTCTTCTGTTCCGTGGTTCTCTCTAGCTCCAGCATACTCTGTTCTTCCTTGACAGAACATGATCAGGGGTTGTTTCACATTTAGTTTTCTATCCATGGTGCCCAGCATAATGCCAAGGATATAACAGGAATTTTAAAATGCTCATCCATTGGTTGATTCAGAGGTCCCTTCAGACTCTTGTAGTCAATGACTAGGGGCAGTTAAGTCTTACAGTGGAGAGAGTGCCACATGGGGGGTTGGAAAGAGGGAAAGAGCTGGGTTCAAATTTGCCTCAGGCACGTTCTAGCTGGGTGACCCTGGGCAAGTCACCAACTCCAACTGCCCAGCCCTTGCTGATTTTTTTGGCTCAGAATGGATCCTGACACAGAAGGTAACGGAGAAGGGAAAGTCAATGGCTCTCCGAAGTGATGGTTGAGGGATGGTGTGTTTCTCTGGGTACCTCCATCCTTTAGGTAGGCAGCTGTTAGTGGCTGGGGAGAGCTTCCTCTGGCTCCCCTGATCCAGGCTTGCCAAGCGGTCTTGGAGCTGGCAGCCTGGCTTCCTTCAAGAAGGGACTGATGGGCCCCACAGCCAGGGCTCTCCAAGGTCCTGAGATGGTGGGTTCTCCAGATTTCCTAGCACACTCCCTAAGAGAACGCTGTTGTCTCTTGTTTCTCTCTGGCTGACAGATCTTTTATCTTGAGCCTCTGTCCCCTGCCCCGGCCTCCCCACTAGTACCTCCCCTACCATGACTGGGGAAGGCCAATGTGCCTGGGAGCATGGGCTGGCCTAGAGGGCTTCTAGACTAATGAATCTCAGAAGCCTTGTGTGGGGCTCAGGACAAGCAGTTGAGTTCCTCTAATCCCTGCCCCGGAGGGAGAGCTAAGGCCAGAGGGGAGGGAGGCTGGAGCTCAGGGCACTCACACTGCTGGCTGCTGTGGGCAGCTGTGGATGTTGGTTTCAGGGGAGAGCCTGAGGGGTCCTTTGGGCTTCATCACGACCCTCCCAATCTCTTGTCCTGTCCTTCTCACCCCATCCTGGCCTCCCCAGAATTTGCTAACATAGTCCCATTCCCCATCTACCCTGCCCCCTTCACTGTACCTCTACCTACCCCACCACCTAAGAGCAACAATCCTCTCTCTTACCCCAGGCTTACTCCTCCAGGAATCCTTCCATGACTGCCTTAGTCCCAGGTAAATCTTTTGCCTTTTGGTCCTAAAAGCCTTTCCTCACAATGAGAAATGTCTCAAAGTGAAATGGTGTCTTGGGGGTGGTGGTGAGCTCCCTGTCCTTGGAGATCTCTCACTAAGCAGAAGCTGGACTACAAAAAAAAAGGAGGAAGGGCAGCTAGATGGCTCAGTAGATAGAGAGCTGAGCCTGGAGATGGGAGGTCTTGGGTTCAAATTTTACCTCAGATATTCCTAGCTAGATGACCTTGGGCAAGTCAATTAACCCCAATTACCTAGCCCTTACTGACCAATATATATAGTATTGATTCTAAGACAGAAGAAAAAGGTTTTTTTTGGGGGGAGCTGAATCATCATTTGTCAGATAGGTTAGAGAGAGGAATTTTTTCATGTATGTACTGGACCAGATGGCCACTGGAATTCCTTTAGACCCTTCCATGCTGAGATTCTGTAGGAATCATAGTGTTCTGTTCTGATTTCTCCCCCTTGAGCATCACAGAGCACTCAACTGGCCTCAGCTTACCATGCTATGTTGTGCCATGTTATTATTTGTGGGAAGGTCTTCTCCACACCTAGACTCCAGGCCCCATGAGGTCAGGACCTTCATCTTCCCTAAGTTATGTGTCTCTACTAGGGCTAACAGAGTTTTCTGCATATAGAATGGTTTTAATAAATGACTTAATGAATGAGCCAATGAATGAATACTGAATGAAGAAATTAATACCCTGTTCTATCCTAGTCTTGCTTCCTAACCTTCCACACTCCTGCAGGAGACTGGAACTCTCAGAGGACAAGACATGGATCTTTTCCCCTGACTCTCATGTCACACATCAAAGAACTGGTTACAAGGCTGGGCTGTAGCAGGTGCTAAAAAGAACTGGGTGGGCAAAGGGTGGTTGGAGACTGTATGGTCCAGCAGACAAAATGGTAGACTTGGAACCAAAGGACATGAATTCAAATTCTGGCTTTGTTACTGAATATGTGTGTAGTGATTATGTCCTTGGACCTAGGATATGTCCCTATTCATTCCTGAAACTCAGTTTCCCCATCGACAACATGGGAGAGTTGGACTATATTATCTCTTAGTTCTTTGTTAGCCCTATAGTCTGTGAACTGCATTTTATTTTATTTTATATTTTATTTTATTTTTTTAGTCAATTTAGAACATTATTCTTTGGTTACAAGAATCATATTTCTTTCCCTCCCTTCCCTCCCCCCACCCTTCCCCATAGTTGATGAGCCATTCCACTGGGTATCGCATGTGTCCTTGATCAGAATCCATTTCCTTGTTGTTGATGTTTGCATTAGGATGATCATTTAGAGTCTACATCCCCAGCCATATCCCCTCGACCCATGCAATCAAGCAGTTGTTTTTCTTCTGTGTTTCTTCTCCCAGTTTTTCCTCTGAATGTGGATAGTGGTTTTTCTTGTAGATCCCTCCGAGTTCTTCAGGATCACTGCATTGCCACTAACGGAGAAGTCCATTACATTCAATTGTACCACAGTGTATCAGTCTCTGTGTACAATGTTCTCCTGGTTCTCCTCTAGTCACTATTTCTCTAGTTTCTCTGATTTCTCTAGTCACTAGGATGACTACCATCCTAGTTAGGACTTTGTCATCTCATCGCCTGGTCTCTTATAACAGCTCCATAGACTTAATTTTCCCTCCTTAATGGATATTTCTGCACCTAGCGTCTCCCTTCTCTAATGTGTAGTACGTACACTCAAGACCTCTCTCCCAGAATCTGGGATTCTTTTCAGTGTTCCAGCGGTCACCTTGAGATGCTGCAGTGTCTCTCTCCACTTCCACGGGCCTGAGCCCCCACCAGCTATGTTTCCCCAATTGTTATGGCCCTGTAACTAGGCTCTCGGTTCCTTTCAATCACTTACCATTGATTAGCTTTTACAAAGATATATTTATTTTCAAGTGTTCAAGTATTCCCCCAACACAACAGCCTCTTTGCTACACCACTGTGATCTCTGGGGACTGTAGGCTCCAACTCAGCTCAGTGCCTCCATAGCACTCATCCTACAAAGTTCCCGTCCAGGTAGAGCCTGCCTCCAGGTCGAGTCTTTCTACTAAACTGGGGTCCTGAAGGCCATTCCTGAAGATTGCATCTTATTCCTCAGGGCACTGATGCTTTGGTGGCTGTAAAACCCAGCCTGGACTCTGACATCCAGATTCCTCAAGCATCCTTTCTTGGCCTTAAAAGCCCCAATGCTGGAGATTCCACTTCCTTCCCCTAAAAGGGAAGAGAACAAATAAAGAGGCCGAGCATCAGATCCTATTTATGGGGGCCAAGTGGCGTCAGAAGGGAGAAGGTGGCAAGGTCTCTCTCTTCACTTGTTTGTCACCAGATGCAATTAGAGAAGGCATCATCAAGCTCCTTCTGATGGGAATGAAGCAGAGTAAATGAAACTGGCAGACCTTTTTGTATGCCTCTGAGACCGGAGAGTTTACCAAATGGAGCCGTGCTGAACTGGCTACAAATACTCTCTACTCTTTCCCTACAAATCTTCACAATTCTCCCAGAAGCAAGCTCCCTGGTGTCCTCCACATGGAGAGGTTGCATTGGCTGAGGAAGATGATAAAGGTCTGCACATGTACGGGACTCCCATTGCAAATGCAGGTTCCATAAATCTGCCTAGGAAATATTATTTCTCCCTCCCCATTTTAATTTTTTTCAGTTGCATGTAGAAACAACTTTTGACAATTATTTTTGATATTTAAAAAGTCAAAAGGGGGGCCACCAAGTGGCTCAGTGGATGGAGAGCCAGGCCCACAGATGGGAGGTCCTGGGTTCAAATGTGGTCTCAGATACTTCTCAGCTGTGTGACCCTGGGCAAGTCACTTGACCCCCACTGCCTAGCCCTTACCACTCTTCTACTTTAGAACCAATACACAGTATTGATTCCAAGATGGAAGGGGAGGGTTTAAAAAAAAAGTCAGATGTTCTCCTTCCCTACCCTCCCACCCCAGGTGGATATACCCATCCTTTCATGTAATATTGCTCGTATCATGCTAGAAGCCATCTATCACACATACAAGAGAAATCTCATCAAGGAATTATAGTAGAAGATGGCCTGCTTTGATCTGCCCCAGATTCCAATAGTTCCATCTTTGGCTGTGGAGAGCATTTTCATCACGAGTACCTTGTGATTGATTGTCTTAGAGACTTGCTTTGCTGATAATGGTTTAATCCTAGGAAATATTTCTAAAGTAATGGCCTGACAGGGTCAAGAAACATCAGTGGCTCCCTATTACCTCAGGGTCAAAGTATAAACTGTTGTGATGATCACTTTAAGACCTTTGCAATCATGTTCTAATTCATCTTTCCAACCTGACTTCACATTATGTCCCACTGATGTGGGATGAAATGTCCCACAGTTCCTGCCAAGTAGTTGCACACGATCAAAAGAACATAGAAACAATAACTAGTTTATTTTTAAAATATTAATGCACACTTTATTACATTATATATAATATATGATATATTATATGTTTATTTATTATATTAAACCAGGCAATGGTCTGGCAGTAAAAAAGCTGCCACTGTTAGAGGACTCCCTTTCATATTGGACAGAGTTGCTTAACTTCACAATTATGAGAAAATTCCCCACATCGATCTTTAGACATAGCCTAGGTCCTTGGTTGGGATCTCTGGACAGGAAATATGCATGATTCAATTTCCCAATCACACGGGACTAGGTTTAAACAATGCCCAATTCTACCCTCAACCCCTTCCTTCGGGTCTGAGCAGAAAAGAGCACAACTTGACCTAAAGTTGGCCCAGGGTGTTCCACATATCAGTAGCACCCCGTTTCCATTTTGGTTTGCTCCATCCACCCAGTGGCCAACCAAAGTGAACCATGGGTAGAGTGGAAACACAGGGCAAAAGCTGCCCAAACAAATGAGCCCTTCCTTAGTAATTAAGCAAGATAAAAAGTGTTCCTTGGTCCTCTCTCTTACTTTTCACCTTTATCCTTGTTTTACCTTCCCTTACTTCCCTACCTACTATAGCCACTCGCTTACTATTACTGCATTCTCTTCTAATAAAGCTTGTTTCCTCACAATGGAGTCAGTTTGAGCCTTCAATCAATTCCTTGGCTGAGACCCCAATCAGCCTTGCCCAATCCCCACCATATGCTATATGTTCTAGTGAAATGACCTTGCTTGATGCTCCACCAACATGACATTCTCTCCTCGGCCCCCATGCCTTGGTGCATGCCTAGAATCCTTTTGCTCATTGTTGATGTCTCTTGGGATCCCTACATCCACTCAAGGCTCTGGTCTAGGGTTGTAACATTCATTGAGTACCAGTGGAACACTGGGATGTTCCATTCCATAAACCTTTCTTGCTGGATGATGAGCTCACCTCATTTTCTGGCTGAATGGATGGACTTAATCATTAATGGTTCCATGTCAGCTTGGAAGGAGGCCTCCAGTGGAGTGTCCAAAGGATCTGCTTTTGGTCTTCCATTATTTTAACATTTTGATCAGTTAAAATAGTGTGTGAATAGATGGCATGCTTTTCAAATCTGAAGATCACCTAGAGACGGGAGGTCGTAGGTTCAAATCTGGCCTCAGACACTTCCTAGCTGGGTGACCCTGGGCAAGTCACTTAACCCCCATGGCTTAGCCCTTACCACTCTTCTGTCTTGGAACCAATACACAGTATTGATTCCAAGACAGAAGGTGAGGGTTAAAAAATCTGAAGATCAGAAGAATTTAGAAGAGGGCTAACGCATAGGATGACAAAGTGAGAATCCAAAAAGATCCTGTCAGGCTAATAGCATTGGGAGGAATCTAAGATGAAATGAACAGGGATAAAATGCACGATTGGGTTAAAAAATCATCTTTACAAATAAAAAGCAGGGACACGTGGCTAAGCAACAAATCCTGAGAAAAAGATCTGAGGGTCTTAGAGAATTGCCGTTCAATTTAAGCCAACAGTATGATGCTGCAGCCAAAAGAATCTGACTTTCCTCAACCCATTTCTCTTCCTTTTTCCCTATGTGACCAAGCTGAATAAGGCCTCCAGTCCCTTGAAGAGTTATCATGTGGCCTCTGAGTCTTGCCTCTGTTATTTACTACCTGGACAGTCCTTCACGGGACTTAAGTTTCCTCTTTGGGACAATGAGGAAATTGGCCTCGATGGATCCTTTTCATCCCTAAATCTATGATTCTCTGGGCACTTAATGAATGATTATTGATTCTGAAAAGTGGACGATGGAGTCTGGGCCCCTCTAGTTGGGCACTGACACACGAGGACGGGCAGCCAGAGGACTTCTGGAGCTATCCCTGCCCCGAGTCCCTGCATCTCTAAAGCCCATTAGAAAGAGAGTATCTGCATGGCCTTCTCCAGGGACTAGGACAGTCTTTTTTAAGCATCCAGGAGAGAACAGCGCTTAGCTCAAAGGAATGATTCCCCAATGGCAGGGGGAGAGAATGGCAGCTGGGATGCCAGCCCGAGGCCTCTCCCAGCTCCATCGGAGACCATTCTGTTATCCGTAGGGAAGAATGGGAAAAAGAATGTCCTGAGCTATAAAGGCCTTCAAGGCTTAGTTTTCCTGGGGAAGGTCTGAGGTGAGTATAATGGGGGCGTTAAAGGAGAGGCACCCCACTGAAAAGGGGTCTAGGGCCCCCCAAGACTCCCCAGAATAGGGGGACCAATTCCTGCTCCGGTCTCTGGACCCCTGGATCCTATCTGAAATGCCTGATGCTGGAGGGTCTGGGTGGGGGCCAGGCCCAGTCTCCAGTGAAGGACAAGTATTCACCCAGAGAGCCATGGGGCCAATCAGTCAAGCTCCCCCTGGGCTCCACCAGGCAAGGGCAGGGGGCAGGGCACTAATCCTCCTTTTCAGCCTGGCTGGGCCCCTCTTTTCACAAGCCCTGGGCCGAACGTGATTCGGCTAAGCAGCCCATGCCACAAGGACCCGCCGGCCCCTTTCTCATGGGGCCCGAATGGCTTCCAAGTGACCGCTCCGGGGGGAGAGGTTAGGTGGGGAGGGCAGCCCTTTGTCTGGCTGCCGGGGCCCATGGGCGATGACCCATGTGCACGGAGATCCAGGATGGCAGGAGGGATTAAGGGCCAGCTCCATTTCCCTGGGGGCCTGTCCTTCCCTGCTGAAATGGCACTGGGGAGCGGGGCCTGCTTGGAAGGCTGAGCAGCCAAGAGCAGGACTCCCTCCAGCAGGAGATCACTCCCCAGATAGGAGGGTGGGAACTCCCACCCCTGTCCAAAGCTGTTAGTGTCTGTCTCCAAGGCTCCCCGCTCTGGCTCACCAGGCTTAGTCACAGCTCTCTTGGGCTCCCCCCTTGTCTCTGGCCATGTCTGGCCTTTAGGACGGGGCCTCTCTGGCATTGTTTGGCAGGAGAAGTCAAAGCTGGGCTTCCAACCAGGCCTCTGAGTCAGCGAGGGAGCCTCAGGGTGTGAAGAAGGGGTTGAAGGGAAGGCAAAGGGGGGTGGGGTGGGGCACCCTGTCCAGAGCCAGGCCAGAGACTCAGACCAGAGGAAGGAACCCATAAGACAGTCAAGGCATCTCCCCCCTTTTCTTTATCCTAGAACCACCGATATTTGGGCTGAAGGACACTGACAGAAAGGAACAGCTCAATAGAAAAGTAAGAGAGCCAACTTTGGACTCAGAGAATTGGGTTCTGATTCTGGTTCTTGGCGATTGTTGGGGGAACTTGGACAAGTTAATCCAACTCTTTGAGCCTCAGTTTTCCCATCTGAAGATCGGGGATTTGAAATAGTTGGCTGTAAGGCCATTTCCAGATCGATACCCCATGATGGGCAGCCCTAGCCCCTTCCTCACCATTTTTATCCTCCACATTGCTCTCCCACCAGAACTTAGCCCTGGCCCCCACAGCCTTGAGCCCCGATTAGTGAGCTCTAAACTTCTCTGGCCTGGGACCAGGCCACCAGGGCACTCCTGACCTTTTCCAACCATGTCATCCCAAGCCCTCTCACCCTTGTGGTGTGGATCCCACCTTTTGGAATATAAAGCCCTTGAGGGCAGTGACTGTCTTATGTGCTCATATTTGTATCCACAAATGCCTTACAGAGTGCTTAGCATATAGTAAGCACTTAAATGCTTTATCATTCATTCATTCCCTCATTCATATACAGATAAAACAGATGCAGTGCAGAAGATTTCAATAACTTGGCCAAAGTCACCCCACTACTCAATGATATGTGGGGAAATGAGAACTCAGGTCTCTTAATTTATGTATAAGGGCTTTTTTTTTTCTCTCATGCCTTACCCAGGGATTATAGGCAGAATTATTCCCTGAATCCAGTTCCAAACTGAGCCTTGATCCTGATAGAGTTCCAGGATGAGCCTTGACCCTTGCCCAAGACTGAGCCTGGACTGATCACAAATCGAGCCCTCAACTTGGTTCTAGACTGAGCCTTGACCCTATTTGTAGGCAGCTATCACCCTTCTTGTAGACTGAACCTTGATCCTTATCATAAACAGAGCCCTAACCCTGGACCTAGAAGGATCCTTGACTGTTGTCCAAGACTGAGCCTTGACTGATCGCAGATTGAGTTCTAGACTAAACCTTGACCCTAGTCACAGTCAGCTCTCATTCTACTTATAGACTGAGCCCTTTCCCTGGTCTGAGCTTTGATCCTCATTATAGACTTAGCCCTAACCCTGGCCCCAGAATGAGCCTTGACCCTGGTCCTAGACTAAGCCCTCACCCATACATCCTCTTTGTAACAAGAGAGCAACTGGTTCGCTCAGCGGAGCTGTCCTCTAGTGCCAGCCATGCTGTTCATCCTACCACAGTGGAGTCAGGAGCATCCTCACCAGACTTAACAAAGGCCTCACTGGGAGATTCTTGTAAGAAGGGACCTCAGAGGCCATCTATTCCAAATTCCCACTGACTAGAGAAATGTCTTCTCCAGCCTGCATCCTCTTGCATATCTCTGAAACAGCGCGTTGCATTATTGAACTGTTAAAAGATGAATGAGCCGAAAACCAAAGTTGTCTCTTTGCAGCTCCTTCTCCTTCCCTCCTCTTCCCAGCTCTACCCTCTGGGGTCAAACTGAACAAAATGAGTTCTTCCTTCCTGCGATCGTCCTTCAGAGGCTTGAGCGTGCCTGTCACATCTCTCTCCATGTCCTCTCTTCTCCATACTGAATATATCCAGTTCTTTTGACTGCCCCAATGAATGAATGGATTGCACCTAAGAGTCTAGGCCTGGGGAGGAGGAGGGAAAAGAGGGAGATCCAGATGGGCCAGACCAGCAATCCTTCTTGAAAGGAGCAGTGGAAGGCTGGCTAAACAATATTCTTCCAGCTGCCTGAGCAAGTTGTCATTGGGATGGCAGAATTCCTGTAGGCTTTGGGAGTTGAGAGCTGGGGAGGGCAGAGGAGAGTAGGGGAGGAGAGAGGAGAGGAGGCTTCCAGTTTGGTACTCAGTTGCCCCAGGACAGGAAGGAAGTCACACAAGCTAATCGTGGTGACTTTACCTGCCTCTTCACCTGGCCCTTATTAGAGGGGTCATTGGTTTGGTGCCAGTTTGGGGAAGAGAGGTTAGGAGGGCTGCCTGCATCAAGTTGGAGGCTTGGAGACTTAGCCTATGATGTGGGGGAGGGGAAAGAGCCTTTGATTTGGTCCCCAAGAACCTGGTTTGACAACTGCTTGATCACATGGGTTGATGGGGATATGATTGAGGATGAAGACTCTAAACAATCACCCTAGTGCAAATATTAATAATATGGAAATAGGTCTTGATCAAAGATACATGTTAAACCCAGAGGAATTGATCATTGGCTATGGGGGGGGGGGAAGAGGAGGGAAAGAACATGAATCATGGAACCAGGGAAAACTATTCTTAATTAATTAATGAAATAAAATTTTTCAAAAGAAAAAAGAAAAAGAACCTGGTTTGAATCCTGGTTGGAACACTAACTAGTTGTGTCATCATCCTGGCCAAGTCACCCAAGTCACCTGTGCTTTAATTTCCTTATTTGTTAAATGAGAATAAAAACAACACCTCTATTACCTTCCTCACAGGGCTGATGTGAGGAAAGAACTTTAGAAATTCATTCATTCATTCATATGTTCCTGCAATAAGTATTTATTACTTTAAGCTTTTAGAAGAAAGGTAGCATTGGGATGCAGGTTGCACTTAGGGGAGGGAGTTTTCATGTTCTCTTTGTGTCATGGCCCCTTGGACAATCCATCTGGTAAAGCCCCAGGCCCCAGCCTTGGAGAAGAGATTTTAAATGCATCAGATAAAATATACAGGATTACAGAGGAAACCTGTATTTGCAGGAAATGCAATTATCAAAACAACAGAACCAATGGTAAGAGTCGCTGACCCCCGGAAATCTCTGGGTTTGAATGCCATCTTCTGGAGCTTCCAGATGTGAGACCACAGGCAAGTTATTTAATCTCTCTGTGCCTCGATTTACCATTTTACTCCACTTACAGGGTTCTCTAAGGTGAGAGACTATAAAGAACACAGTAAATGGCTCACCCCCTTTTGCTAAACAAAGAAGCCTCTGAGATATTCAGAAACCTATTCCCCATCAGAATAAGCAGCAGCAACCATGGAAGCCCCCCTTTTCCACTGTTCCCAACATCAGGGAGTTTGGATATCAATTACCCACCAATTCTCCAGGCACCCTCTCACAGATTAAGCCAGGACTAGGTTGAAACTTGCCCAGGACCCCAATGCTTGGTCCTATTTGACTCAGAGAAAAAACCCAGAATAACCCAGGCTGCTGCCCTCTGTTGGGTGCCTAAACCCATCCCTCCTGATGATGCCTCTGTTCTATATGGATCACGGCATGAGGCTTCGTTCACTTTGCCCTCTCCTGCCTTGTGCTGCAGCATGTGGTCTGGAGTTTCTGGGCAGCCCAAGCATATGGGTCCTCACCTTAGAAGCACTTAGAGCTGTTGTTCAAGGCTGTGAGCAGCTTTTGGCAGCCATACCTACATCCCAGGTACCTAGGATGGGATAAAGGACCATGTGCCCCTCCCTCAGACATTTCCTCTTAGTGTAAGTGGCAGAACGCTGCCTTTCCTTGTCCTGGTCCTCGTTATCCTAAACCTTCCAAAATCTGCATTTAGACAGGGATACTGGCACAATGTATGGAGAGCACTTTGCATGTATTATAGAAATGTTAGCATTATTCCAACTCTGTTCTCTCCCTCCACCCCAGTAGTACCTAGTCTTGTGCTCTGACTTCAAGGATCCTTTTCAACAATGGGGGAAATAGAGTCAGAGCAGGTGAAGCTGGCCAGAACTCAGGGATTCTTATGGGGCCTCAGAGCAGTGGGCAGTGAAGGTTCCAATGGAGGGCTTAGAATTCTCCAATGGCTCACTCCTTTTAGTCAATGGACTTGACCATATTACTAGAGAGGGCACCTCCCCTGGGTTACTTGAGACATTATTTCACCTCTCCGGACCTCAGTCTTTTCAACTGTACAACAGAGGGCTGAATTAGATCAGAGTTTTATATTGCAGAATCTCCGAGTAGGGAGAACCTCAGTGTCTGCCATCTTTTCCAGTTCTCAAATGAACAAGAATCCCCAATAGGTAGTCATTCAACTTGGCTTGTTGACTTACAGGGAGGGGGAGCTCCCCTCCTGAGGAACCTCATCAGAGTCTTAGAGTATTTCAGTGGTTAGGAATGTGGTTTTTTTTTTCTACATTAAGCTGATACTTGCCTCCTTTGAATTGTCCCCATATTGCCCCTTGGGGTCAAACAGAACAAGCCTGATTACTCTTCAGAACAGCCTTTCAAGTACTTGAAGATCTCCTACCCAAGTCTTCGCTCCAAGTCGAGCATCCCTAGTTTTTTCTTTTCTTTTCTTATCTTTCTTCTTTACCTTCTGTCTTAGAAGTATCACTTCCAAGGCAGAATATGGATAAGGGCTAGGCAAATGGGGTTAAGTGACTTGATTAGGGTCACACAACTAGGAAATGTCTGGGGTCAGATTTGATTCTAGGACCTTCCATATTTAGGCCTGGTTCTCTAATGAGCCATACAGCTTTCCCCAGCCCTCATTTCTTATAGTCTAGAGGCCTTTCACTATTCTGGTTGTCTGTCATAGTCTTGAAGAACATTCTAGATCTGAGAGACTATGCAAAGACAGAGAGGAACAGCCAAAAGATCAGTGCCAACCAATCACCAAAAACACAGAAGGGGAAGAGTGAAAGAAGACTGGAAAATTAGGAAGCAGTAAGGCTGGGAAAGGTTTTGAAGGCCAGTAGTGGATCCTGGGAGTGATAGGGAGCCACTGATACTCTAGGAGGGTCAGTCTGTCAGCTGAGGGAGGATAGATTGGAGCGGGGAGACTGGAGGCATCATCCGGCTAGCTGCCCGAAATAGTCCAGTTTAAATGATGAAAGCCTGAATTAAGGTGGAGACTATGTGTTGTGAAGGGAGAAATAACAAGACTTGGAGGACAGCTAGGTGACTCAGTGGACAGAGGACCAAGTCTAGAGACGGGAAGTCCTGGGCTTAAATTTGGCTTCCTAGCAGTATGACTCTGGGCAAGTCACTTATTCCTAATTGCCTGCCCATGTCACTCTTCTGCCTTGGAACCAATATTCTAAGACAGAGGGTAAGGGCTTGTTTTCTGTTTTTGAAAGAAATAACAAGTTTTGGATATGCTGGTTGAGAGAGAGGGAGAAATCAAGGATTAATTGGGGATAAGACCTTCCTGACTTTCACAAAGGATTTGGAGATCGTGGAGCCCAAAGGCCATATCTCAAAGATGGGGAAACTGAGCCCTAAGGAGTTCGTGTAAACGTATGGCCAGTATACCTTTGAACCGAACAGTATCTCTTCTCCAAACCTGACTAGTTCTACCGTAAGAGCGGCTGGGCTGGTCCATGGAGACGGAGAGCAGCGGGGAGGAGGGTAAGAGATTGCCACCCTGTCTAGGAACAGGGGAACATCCACTTTTAGCTGTCCTGGGCCGTGGGTCGCCCTCCGGATCTACCTCTCTGGAGGGCAGAATCCCAACAGCCTCTCGCTCTGCCCTCCAAGCCCCCTCCCCTGCTGGCTCTCTCGCCTCACTGCCCTCACTGCCCTCACTGCAGGTTGGGGTGGAGACAGGAGGGGACGAGGGGCGGAGAGGTGGGCGGCTCTCGGACGTCAGGGTGAAGGGTGAGGGGTGGTTCTCCCTTCTCAGCTTTAGGGGCGGGTAGCTGCCGCCGCGGGCGCTACATAAGAAGGCTGGGTGCCTTAGCTGCCCCTCCTCTCTACAGGGGTTCGCCCAGGAGCTGGAGGCGGGGGCCAAGTGGCCTGGGTCCCCGAGGCCGGGAACTGGACGTTTATGAATCCGCCGGACGCCTTCTCCTGTTTCCCCAGCCTGGCCTTGGCGCTGGCGCCTCCCTCTCCGTCGGGGCTGCCCTCATCGCCCGTTCCCCCGACGCAGCTGCCAGCCAAGGAGGAGTCGAGCGCGGCCGCGCAGGGCAGAGAAGAACCAGCGGCCGTCGGAGCCGTCGGTGGGGGGAGGCGGCGCAAGCGGCCAGTGCAGCGCGGTAAGCCTCCTTTCAGCTACATCGCGCTTATCGCCATGGCGATCGCGCATTCGGCTGAGCGCCGGCTCACTCTGGGCGGAATTTACCGCTTCATCACCGAGCGCTTCGCCTTCTACCGGGACAACCCGAGAAAGTGGCAGAACAGCATCCGTCACAACCTCACACTCAACGACTGCTTCGTCAAGATCCCCCGCGAGCCGGGTCATCCGGGAAAGGGCAACTACTGGGCCCTCGACCCGGCGGCCCAGGATATGTTCGACAGCGGCAGCTTCCTGCGCCGGAGGAAGCGCTTCAAGCGCAGCGACCTCAGCACCTATCCCGGCTACCCCCAGACCACCAGACCCGGGCCCCCTGCGCCGCCAGGTGCCAGCGCTTTTGTGCCCCCAGCACCGGCCGCAGCAGCCCGAGCGCCCCCCTATCCCGCGCCGCTCTATGGGGCCGCCTATGCCGCGGCACCGACCGCTCCAGGCCCTCAGGCCCTGCAGCCCTACCAAGGGGGCCCTGGGGCAGCGCCTCCTCTGCCTCCGCCTCGTGTGTTCAGCATCGACAGCCTCATCAGCCTCCAGCCCGGGCCCGACGGGGCGACCTTTCCGACTTCCGAGCCCGGGTCGTGCTTCTCAAGCCCCACGACGGCGTCAGGGCCGGCTGGAGGGGCTCTCCTGGGGAGGGGCCCCCCAGCCTCTGCCCACACAGTCTCCTACCCTCCTTACCCTGCATCTCCTCCTCCATTGCCGGGTTCGAGCTACGCGCCGCCCGGCAGCCCTCAGCTGTATGCATTGCCCTCCAGGCTGGAGCTAACCGGCGCTCTGTCCGGACCCCAGGGCACCGAGCCTTCAGGGACGGAGCAGCTGCTGGGCCTAGGTGGACCTGGACCGGGTCCCGGACCTGGGCCAGCGGTCGGCGTCAACGGTTTGGCCCAATTCGGGTCCAGCGGCGCTTACCTGAGGCAGCCGGGCTTCGGCGCAGGTCTGGAGCGCTACCTGTGAGCTCTCCCCTCCTCCTTTCCATTCACGTCCTCCCCCATGGGGCTTCCCTTTCTTTCCATCCTCTCGAACCTCCCTCCTTCACCATTCTGTGCCCCCTCCAACGCCTTACCCTTGTCTCTACTCTTCCCTTCCAACTCGCTTTCTCCCACGCCCCAGCCTCAACTTTCTTCCTATGGAGTGTGTGGAAAAGAGGAAGGGGAGGGGAAATCCACGGACAGGAGGCGACCCCTCCATTTCTCTTCTCTCCTTCGGCCCGCTGTTAGTCCTTCTTTCCCGTCTCCTCCACTTTCTTCCTTCTCTCCTCCTGTTTCATTCATTCAGCAAATATTCGAGCTCTTCCTTTCCACTTCTTCAGATTTCAGCTCCCCAGAGCACTGCCCTTCGGGACCCCTGGCCCCATAGGCAAGAGTGGGGACGGCGGGACTCCTGACTGGGTTCGGGTACACTTTTTGGACTCCCAGACCTAGACCACTCCCACTCCCTCTCTCTTCCCCCACTTAGCCCATCCCTCCCGGTGCCCTAATCCCTACAGTTCTCGCTGGAGGAGAGACATTTGGAAAGTACTTAAGAGATCTCCAAAGAAACCAGTGTGATCTATGACATTGGGATCTCCCTCTGCACCCCGACACCCCTCACCCCACCTGCCCAGGAGCTCGGAGTCCTTTGTATTTTCTTTTGAAAAGCAGTGGTTGAAGAATAAAAATTCCCTTCGGTACCGTGCGTGGCTATTTAGGGAAGGGAGGGGCTGCGCTGAGCTGGGGTGGGGGTGGAGGCGACCCCAGAGGTCTTAGGGTCACCTCTTTTCCAACACACCTAACTTCTACTGTCATGGGGTGGAGCAGCTGGGACAACTCTCAGTGCAATAGTTTGTCCCAGCATCCAGCCCAAATCTGGCTCCCTGAACCTTTCTTCCTTCATTCCTAGTTTTGTTCCCAGGAACCAAACCAAACAAATCTGGTTCTTTCTCCCTATGGCAGGTTCAGCCATCATGTGCCCCAGTTTCCTCCAGGGTAAAACATTCGGGATTCTCTGCCCTATCATCACTAGCCCTGGGTTCCAGATCCCTTCCCCACTGAATGTTCTTTCCCCTATCCAGGGTTTTGTGACAGTCAAAAAGCATTACTTTTTTTAAACCTTTACCTTCCAGCTTGGAATCAATACTAGATATTGGTTTCAAGACAGAAAAGGCTAGGCAATGGGGGTGAAGTGACTTGCCCAGGGTCACACAGAAGTGTCTGAGACCAGATTTGTACCCAGCACCTCCTGTCCCTAGGCTTGACTCTGAGTCTACTGAGTCACCTAGCTGCCCCAGGAAGTAGTTTGTTTGTTTTTTTTTTAACCCTTACCTTCTGTCTCAAAATCACTACTGTGTATTGGCTCCAAGGCAGAAGAGTGGTAAGGGCTGGGCAATGGGGGTCAAGGACTTGCCCAGGGTCACACAGCTGGGAAGTGTCTGAGGCTGGATTTGAGCTCAGGATCTCCCATCTCTAGGCCTGGCTCTCAATCCAATGAGCCACCCAGCTGTCCCCAGGGAGTAGTTTTAATATAAATAATATCCACTGAATCCTATCAATGGGACTTTCAGGAAGCCAGAGAAGCCAGGAGACAGAGATGAGGGAGAGCATTTCATGCATGGAAGACTGCCAGTGGAAATGGGTTGCCTTTTTCCCTGTTAAAGGTCATGAGATAACTTCCAAAATATGGTATGTAGGGCATCCAGGTCAAAGAAAACACTCCTTTCTTCTCCTTCCCCTTCCCACCTAGCTCTCTCCTTATGACACTAGCAAGGCTGACTAAGTGCCTGGGCAGTGGAAGAAATACACTGGCTCGATGACGCCTGTTCTCATGGACCTTATAGATGAGGAAAGAGAGAATTGAATGTGCCCCAAACTCATCATACTATGGAAGATTTAGATCTCGAAGGGACCTTGCAGATCATCTAGTGGAACCCTTTCATTTTATAGAGGAGGTAATTCAAGAGGTTCAGTGAATCAGTGATTAATGAATCAATGAATTGAGTGTTTACCAAGTTCTTATAAAACAATGCATGTCCATTCATCCAGTGACACCACTACTGGGTCTGTATCCCAAAGAGATAAAACAACAACAATAACAAAAACAAAAAAGGGAAAGGGCCTGCTTGTACAAAAGTATTTATAGCTGC
Source organism: Monodelphis domestica (assembly GCF_027887165.1). Classification (NCBI taxonomy): domain Eukaryota; kingdom Metazoa; phylum Chordata; class Mammalia; order Didelphimorphia; family Didelphidae; genus Monodelphis; species Monodelphis domestica. The sequence continues at coordinate 30,514,146 of NC_077228.1, read as the reverse complement.
ACTTTTTGTGGTGGCAAAGAATTGGAAACTAAAGGGATTCCCCCATCAATTGGGGAATGGCTGAACAAATTGTGGTACATGCTGATGATAGAATGCTATATAGGAACGATGAACAAAGCAATTTCAGAAAAAGCTGGAAAGACCTATGTGAACTGATGAAGAGTGAAATAAGCAGAACCAGGAGAGCATTATATGAAATAGACTTAGTTACTATCAGCAACACAATGATCCAGGACAATTCTGAGGGACTAATGAAAAAGAATACTCTCCACCTTCAGAGAAAGAACTGGTGGAGTAGAAATGAATACATATTGAATGAAAGCATACAGTTTTTCACTTGTTTATTTGTACTTTTATTTTGGGATTTTAGTTTTATATGATCATTCATTTATAAAGAGGAACAATATGTAAATATGTTTTGTGTTATAATACATGCATAAACTAGATTACACTGCTTGCCAACTTTGGGAGGAGAGAGAGAGGCAATTTGAATCCTATAACCTTGGGTAATGTATGTGGAAATTTGTTATTATATGTAATTGGGAAAAATAAATAAAATTATAAATAAAGCCTTGGGGCAGCAGCTAGGTAGCACAAGGGTCTGGACCTGGGTTCAAATTTGACCTCAGACACTTCCTAGCTGTGTGACCCTGGGCAAGTCAGTCACTTAACCTTGACTGCCTAGCCCTTGCTACGTTTCTGTCTTAAAAGTGATACTAAGATAGTAGGTAAGGCTGTTTTTTTAAAGCCTTGGATGGAAGTTCTAATTCTATCTGCTTAACTACAATTATATAGGACCTTCTCACAGAATCTGAGGCAGTGAGAGATGTCAGGAAATAGCCCTGACGAGTGATCCTCCAACCCTTCCTTGAGTCTGACAAAAGTATGAAACTCAGTGCCCCCTGAGGAAGCCCATTCCACTTTGGGACAGTTCTAAACTGTTGGTGCTTTTCTTGACATTAAAACTAAATCTAGGGCAGCTAGGTGGCTCAGTGGATAGAGCCAGACCTGAAGATAGGAGGTCCTGAGTTCATTTTTGACACCAGATACTTTCTGGTTGTGAGACTCCAAACAAATCACTTAACCCTAATTGCCAGCCCTTCCCACTCTTCTGCCTCAGAACCAATATTAAGTACTGATTCTAAGACAGAAAGTAAGAGCTTAAAAAAACAAAAGAAAAGAATATAAAGAAAGCTGCCTCCTTATAGTTCCCCACCTTTGCTGGGCACTGGCTGTTTTTATTTTTGGATGTCATTTAATGTCAGTGATGTCACTCTGAAATGAGGGATGAATAGCAGTGACAAGGATCTAGGGATTCAGATTCCCAGGCCAGGTCTCTTACCTCATAAGCCCACGGGAAGTCTACTGAACCAGGAAAGGGGGGTTGGGAAGTAAGTGAAATGGAAATCCACAGGACTGGGTGTCTGGAAACATGGGTTCTGATCCTTTTCTGGCACACCTAGCTTGTGACAGGCTTTTTTATATGACCCTCAGCTTCTTCAGATGTCAAATAACAGGTGGCATTAGGGGCTCTAGAAGATTCTAAGCTCCCATCTAGCATTGTCACTGAGACTCCGAGAACCAGGATGAGAGAATGGGGTTTCATTTTTTTTTGTGGGGGTGATTAGGCAGGGAATTTAAATGACTTGCTCAGGGCTATATAGACAGTTAAGTATTGGAGGCATGACTTTAATCAGTGCCCTCTGACTCTAAAAGCAATGCTTTTGAGACAGTTGTAGAAGGGGGTGGATGGAGAAAAGAGAGGGAAAGGAAAAGAGAAAGAGGGAGAGAGAGGGAGGAAGCAGAGAAAGAAAGAAAGAGGAAGAAAGAAGGAGAGAGGACAGGGATGAGGAAGGAAATGAGAGAAGAGAGAGGAGGAGGAGGAACAGGAGAAAGAGACAGAGACAGACAGAGGATGAGAGAGAGAGAGAGAGAGAGAGAGAGAGAGAGAGAGAGAGAGAGAGAGAGAGAAAGAGAGAAAGAGAGAGAAGAGAGAGAGAGAGAGAGAGAGAGAGAGAGAGAGAGAGAGAGAGAGAGAGAGAGAGAGAGAGAGAGAGAGAGAAGAGAGAAAGAGAGAGAGAGAGAGACATTCCTTGGGACACAGAAACATGCAATTGGGGACTCAGATGAACAGAAGAACATAGTGAAATGGGGACACAGAGAAAGGAAGAGACATAAAGAGATAGAAAGAGAGAATGACAGGCAGAGACAGAAGAACAGAGAAAAGAGAAGAGGAAGAGAATGGTGTAATGAATGGAGTGGATTGAGAAAAGAAGCCAAGTTAATATGTTTTAATCACTAGATTCTGGGCTCTGAGCCGTACTTGCTGATGATAACAAAAAAGGCAACCCTCAGGGAACTCCCATTCTAATGGAAGAAGCCTACTTGATCATTCAAGGGCCAAAAAGATGTCCAGTCAGCATAAACTAAAGTAAACTGATGACCTCTCTGATTTTAGGGAGTGTGTTCCCTAAACCAGAGCTCTATCTGAGTCAAATATTCAGAGCTCTGTCCTTGCCGAAGGTAGGGGCAGCCAATCTCCCATTTGTGCTCCATTAGATTCAGATAATTGAAACCAAGCTAGATTCTAGGGACCTGTTTAAGTAGCCCCAGTGCCCCAGATTGTCTTTGCTACATGGATCAGGACAGATCAGACTTGTGAATCTGGAACCTAGAAATGGGAGATGCGATGTCATGTGTGCAGAATAGTAAAAAGGCCAGTTGATTGGATGAGAAAGTCTACAAATAGGAGGAATAGAGCTGAAAAGATAGGTGGGAGCCAGATGATGGGGGGGGGCAGGATTTGAACAGAGGAGTTTGGCCCAGGAACCATGGGTAGGGGTGGGATTGTGGAGAGGCAGATTTCAGCTCAAATTGAAAAATAAATTTCTAACTCTTAGGGGCATCCAACCAGGGAACTCCCTGCTTCAGTAGGTAGCAAGTTCCCCCTCCCTGGCTGTATTCAAGAGGAGGCTGGATGGTCCCCTACCTGGAAACTGATAGAATTTCTGCTTAGGTAAGAGCTGGAGTGGATCCTCATAGTTGACTTCTCAGATGGCATGGAGGGATGGAAAGTGAACATTGATGTGAGAAGATCAAGGTTTGAGTTTGGCTCTGTCTCTGACTTATTCTGTGAACTTGGGCCAATTGCTTCCCTTCCTCTCTGGGCCTGAATTTCCTCTTCTGGAAAATGTACATTATGCTTCCAGCACTTCCAACTCGAAGGGATTCTGGGAGAAAAGTGCTTTTTAAGTCCAAAATTACCTGAGAAATGGGAGCTCCTCTTTTGTCTCCCTGTCTTTATTTCTCCCCCTTCTTGATTTGTCTCCCAAATTCCGCCTCCCTTTGGGGTTTCTGGGAAGCAGGACGCCACCTGGTGGTCTCAGAGTGACCATCCTGCCCAAGGTCTGAGAGGGAACACTCATGCAGGTTGGCACTCCCAGACTCCTATTGCATGAGACTCCTAGGCAAGGGAGAAGGTATTTTAGTAGGGAGATGAGGAGAGAGCCGATCCAAAGTGAGGGAAGAAGAGGAGACTAGCCCAGCACTCAGATCCGGACAGCTCCTCTTTGGGGGCTTTATCTCTTAACTGAAGCTCCCTACGAGTTTCTCCTCCAGGAAATCTATAGCACTTGGGGCTGATCCCTTACCTCAGTTCAATCTGGCTGCCCTTGCTACTAGATTTGCAATATGGGGTGATGGCAGTACACTGGCCTGGGTGGGGAGCCCGGGACTCTCAGCTCTGCTATGGAAATGCCTATCTCCAGAGTCTAGTTCCTACAGAAAGTGAAGCACTAGAGATATTTTCTAAGAGTCCTCCTAGTCCTAACCTTTTCTGTTTTAAGGGTCCTCCCAGCTCTGACATTATTTGTCCTCAGGCTGTCCCTGTTCTAAAACCCCTTTCAACTCTGTCATTCCCTGTTCTAAAGCCCCTCCCAGCTCTAATAGTCTATATTGATGTTTCTGTAACCTGGCAGCTGAAAAGCTTATGAGATCTCGACTCCACTGAGAGCCAGGCTGGTTCCAAGACAGTGGCTGCCCCTCTGTTTTCTGCCATAGTTAAACAACAACATCAGGAAGGTCGCACACCGATCTGAGAAGCATAGTGGTGATGTGAAAAGGGTTTGGAGTCAGAAGAAATCAAATCTTCTTACTGACACTCTCCCCAACTGCCTTGGACTTCACTGGTGTCGGCTCCCTCTTCGGTAAAATGGAGAAAGTCACACAAGATCCGACTCGGAGTAAGGATCAAAAGAGCTGATGGCTATAAAGCACTTCATCCATCTTAGACACCAGAACAGGGACTGGAATAGTGCTTCCATTGGCACAGAAAACCTTTTATAGATGCCAGTTATCTCCAGAGCCTTAGAGATTGACCCTATAGAGGTTAAGTGACTTATTCAGGGTCACACAGCTAGTACAAATTAGAGGTGGAACTTTGAACCCAGGAGTTCCTAGCTTTGAGACTGCCTCTTAGATATTATTATAGTTGAGGGATGGCAGTGACAAACTAGAGTAAAAAGGTCATTGTCCAGGATGGTGAAGGGCCACCAGTTCATGTCAGATGAGTATCAATCGAAGGAGCTGGAGATGTTCAGTTTGGGGAAAACTGAACCTGCTTGGCCTTGCAGGTCAGAACTAGAAACAGTGGGAGAAGGGGAAAAAACTGTAGAGATGTCGATGAGAACAAGGGGGTGGGGTAACTGGTGTTCCAAAGCTGAGGTCCAGAGGAGGGAGTTCTTTTACTCTTTTGGCCTCCCAGCTAGACCTATGGAGGAAGTTTGATGGTGCTGTGGATGGAGTGCTGGTTCTGGAATTGGGAAGACTTGAATTCAAATCCAGCCTCAGACACTTTCTAGCTATATAACTAACTCTGGGCAAGTCATTTAACCTCTGTTTGCCTCTGTTCCTCAAGTGCAAAATAATAACAGCGCTTACCTCCCAGGATTGTTGTGAAGACTAAATGAATATTTGTAAAGTTCTTAGCACAAAGTCTGGTACTTGATAGGCACTATAAAAATGCTTATTTTCTTCCCTTCCTTCCCCTGTAGCCAGGCAGGCACATCTGAGCCACAAATGGGATCCTACTTAACCCTTTTCCTAGATTCTTTGAATCTGGAATCTCTCTGAAATGTAGAATACATTTCAAATTGTTCCTAGTCTTCTCAACAAAACAAAATTCAAGATGGAGTTGGTTATTTCTTCTTAAAGTTCCCACCACATTCACCTACTTCCTTTTGAATCGGCAGACTGGAAGAGAATTTCCCCATGCTGATTTTTCTGCCTCATAAGAATCAAATTACCATTAAGGTAGTGCAAGGAGTTCTGAGCTTTTCTGTTTATTGAAGAGTGAACTCAGATCAAAAAGTTTCTTTAGGGAACTTTCTTTTCTTTTGTTTGTTTGTTTCTCCTTTACCTTCTGCCTTAGAATCAACACTAAGTTTTGGTTCCAAGGCAGGAGAATGACAAGACCTAGGCAATTGGGGTTAGACAGTGTCTGAGGTAAAATCTGAACCCAGGACCTCCCATCTCTAGGTCTGGCTTTCAATACACTGAGCCACCTAGCTGCCCCTAGGGTAGAGATTCTTTTTGTTCTTGTTTTAAATTTATTTTAAACTCAAATATATTTTATTTTCCCAATTACATGTAATAGTAATTTCCAAAATTATAAGATCAAAATTGTTTCCCTTCCTCATTTCCCTCCCCCAACTTGGAGATCATAAGCAATTTTATCTGGGCCATACATGTATTATAATGCAAAAAACACTTCCATATTGGTCATTGTCATAACAGCACACTCAATCCAAACCAGAATTGGATGGGGATTCTTTTTTTTTTTTTTTGTAAATCCTTCCCTTCCCTCTTAGAATCAATATTGAATGAGCAGTGCAGCAGCATCATCACAGGAGGGGAAGACAGACAAATTATGTTTTGGAAGTTGCAATATTAAAAGAGCCTTTTCCTCACTTGAACTTCAAACCGAACTCACTTCAGAGCTAATGTATTTTTAAATCAAACTTTTTAAATGGACTGGCAAATGGTGTATTGGCTCCAAGGCAGAAGAGTGGTAAGGGCTAGGCAATGGGGGTCAAGTGACTTGCCCAGGGTCATACAGTGGATAGGGATTCTTAACCTAGAAATGTCATGGACCCCTTGGGGAGTCTTCTCAGAATAATACTTTTAAACATATCAATCAAACATACAGAATTGCAAAATAAATTTAGTGAAATAAAGTTATCTATATCTATATTTTAAAACAAGTTTCTGACCCCAGGTTATGTAGGAGGCTCTCTTCCTCTGATCGCAGTAAGAAGGTGACTAGAGAGGATGGGATTCTGTGAAGTAAACTAATTTTGATTGGATTTGCAAGATTCCAGGCAAATTCCTGCCAACCTTGGCTGTGTGTGTGTGTGTAGGCTGAGGCTGAAAATATGAAACTCTCTCTCTATTGGAGGAAGTCAATGACCCACAGCTGAGTGAGACAGGGCAGGGCAGAGTTGGTAAGAACTTCTGGAGTCTCTCCAGTGTCCTCTTCATTTTCTTCAAGCTCTGTAGTCACTTTAGGTGTTCCTGGTTTCCAGTTTGGGGAGGGAAGATGGATGATGCTAATCCCACTTTAGGTTGCTAACAGGATGATAAGACTAGGAGGCAGCCAGCATGAGAGGAGCCAACGGTTTCTATTATGGCCCCTTTCCTAAATGCTATGCTAGTGATTTGGGGGAATTTCTCATTGGGTGAGATCTGGAACTCTCTCTCTTATCTGAGCTGTTACCTTGCTCTCAGTGAGAGAGTTCCTTCACTCTGTAGTGTCTGGCATATGCATTATATTTTCATTATATTTTTGTTTTGCTGTTGACTTAGATAAATGGGTTTCTTTGCTAATTGCTCTGTGTGTTTATTGTAAAAAAATTTTTTTTTGTTTATTGTAAAACTGGTACTTGGTGGAAAGGGAATCAAGCTTTGGATATAAAGCCTGAGGTCCCGTTTCCTCGGTTAGGAAATGGAGATCAGAAATTTAGCTTGAATCTGAAAACCATAGCTGGTACACTAATAATGTTTAAGAGAGAAGATAGGTAGAATTCCAGCCTAGTACTCTGTGGAGAGCAGAGTGACCAAGCATCTGGCCCTAGCCTCCTGCTTCTCTGGGTAGGAATTAAAATCTCCTTTGGAGGAAGAGGCTAGAGATATCTATTCTACCTCCCTTCAAGCCACAAAACACCACCTTCATGCTACATGTGAGGTGATGGCCCTTGTTACATATATATATATATACACACACACACACACACACATACATACCTAGCCAGGAGCTTGTTGTGGCTACTTGACTTATAGGAACCATCTTGTACATTAACCCTCTGAATACTACTCTAGATTTGATATATATTGGGGGTCTGCATTAATTAAAAACCTCATTGATGAGACCCCCACCTCTGTTTCTTTTACCCAAGGACACAACAGCCCAAGCTGTTGCCTTTCTCTCTCTCTTTCTTTCTTCCTTCCTTTCTTTCCTTTCTTCCTTCCTTCCTCTCCTCCTCCTCTTCCTCCTCCTCCTCCTGTCTTAGAATTGATACTTGGGCATCAGTTCCAATACAGAAGAGCAAGGGCTAGGTAATTGGGGTTAAGTGACTTGGTCACACAGGTAGGAAGTCGCTCTAGGCTTGACTCTCTATCCATTGAGCCACCTAGCTGCCCAGACCCAGAGTCATTGTTAATATATATAGAGAAGCCCAGGGATCTGTGTGTAACTTTCAGCTATTTAACATAAGCACAACCAATGTAGGTAACACATATGTCCACAGAGACTGGCAATACATATACTAAAGGTGGTGTCTTGTTGGAACCCTTCTCTGATCAGTACAGTATATTTTTCTTGGTTCCCTTGCAAAGGGAAGTACTATTGTGATGTCATGGTACCTATTCTAAACTGCTCTTTGTGGCCATCTCCTGGTCTTCAGCTGCAATGCAAAATAATCCTCTTCCCTCCCTCTCCTAGCAGGAATAGTCTATCAGTTCTTTTAGCCAATAGCTCCAAGGATTATTTGGTTCTTTTGTGATTTCAAACATCAGAAAGTCATACCTTATCAGATAGCTAGAGATGCCTTTTGGCATTTTCTCCCCCCTCCCCCCCTTTCAGATTCAACTCCACTGCTGCTTATATTTCCTTAGTTTAAACTCTTCTTGGAGCTATGGTTAGAAAATTCCTTTAAAAATTTGTCATACTCCTGAGCCCCTACAAAGCATGCTGGGAGTTCCATTTTATATAAATTGCAAAGAAGTTGGGTAGAGCTGTGATGAGGCAATTCCTTTAACCCGCGAGGCTTTCCTCATCATCTTTGCAAATCACGTTGGGACAAGGCTGTGGAAAGCCAATAGAATTGGCCCTCATTTCGCCCCAGCAACCAGAACACTGACCTCTCCTCATTATATTTGAAGCTGTGGTCCAGAAATCCAAAGCTCCGGGTCAGCCAGCATCTTATCAGCAGCTTTTCGCTTCCTCGACCTGCCTTTATCTTCTGCATCCCTCCCTTCAGTGGGCAGAGGGCATAAAACACTTAGTTTCCTTCTTGAAAGTTGGGAATACTTAGCGATTCCTTCTCCTTGCATCACTCTCGTACCACAACCTGCCCAGCCTTTCCCCAGCTGTTGCTTCCATGTGAGTCCCTAGCAATGAGCGTTTGATAAATCTTGGTCGATTTTCTCTTCGGTCTTGGCTATGGGACCTGGGAAAAGAACAGACTCCGGGCTTGTCATCAAGCTCCCAAAGAATGTTGTCCCAGCTCGTAGCCTGTAGCAGGACCCCCCTCCCCCTCCCCGCCACATCCCTCCTTTCTCTGAACGGACTGGACGATTCCTCTTCTGCGGACTCAGGAAGAAGACCCTGCCGAGTTCTATTCCCAGCGCCTGGCTCTGCCCTCTTCAGGAGCAGCCTCAGTGTCTTAGCATCCAGCGCTTTGTTTGCACAACGAAACCTTGCTGCCATTTTTAATGGAGCATGTCATCCTCCCGGAAACCCCGGGGCATGCGGAGGCAGGGCATTCCTCCAGCCCCTTTACCTTTGCCTCCAGGAGGGAAAGCACTGCGAGGGAAAAGTGCCGATGGAAAGAAACCCCGTCCTTTGGGACTTGTAGCGGGCTGTGGATGTGTGAGCCATGAGGGTTATTATTAGTCTTATACTGGAGGAACAGCTGTTGAGAGCCCTGCGACCCTGGGCTGAACTGCCTGCCCCCCTCCCAGCCCCTCAGCCCCCGATGCCCCCAGCGAGCAAACCATTATTCTAACTACTTCCATCTGGCGCAGGGATCATGTTCTCTCACTCAGGCCTCCCTGCTCACCCCCATAACACCCCTCAGCCCTCCACCGGTGATGCCTTTTTAATGCTCCTAATCCCCCAAATCTGCACCTCCCAGGCAGAGCCTAGGGGGACCCCAGCCCAGGGGCTCAGGAGGGAAGGGGAGAAGGGAAGGAGCAGGAGTGTATGTGGGAGGTGTGTGTGTGTGTGCATGGAGGGGTGTTCCTGGGCTGGGGGTGGGGGGGACCTCAGACCCCAAGCCTTGGGAAAGTCGTATGTGTGACTAACCCTGGGCCAAACAGGAGCTGGGCCCGGCTGGAAGAGCGGCCACTTTGTAACTTGGTAAACCCAACAACTGGCCCCAGCCCTTGATGTCTGCTTGGGTGGTGAGGGGGCGCTGGGGGCACTGGGGGTGGGAGGGGGAGAGGCCCCTGTGGATCCCAGGCCCACTGAGGTGACTGCTACTCAGTCTGTAAGGCCTGTGTTTGTTTCAAGTTGGGCCAGAAATGATCACAAGAACAAAAATAATAAGACCGACAATAACGGTGCCAGCAACACCCCAACTGCCACTTTTTTTTTTTAAACCCTTACCTTCTGTCTTGGAGTCAATACTGTGTATTGGCTCCAAGGCAGAAGAGTGATAAGGGCTAGGCAAAGGGAGTCAAGTGACTTGCCCAGGGTCACACAGCTGTGAAGTGTCTGAGGCTGGATTTGAACCCAGGACCTCCCATCTCTAGGCCTGGCTCTCAATCCACTGAGATACCCAGCTGCCCCCACCAACTGCCACTTTAAAAGTACTTTACAAATTGATTTCTTTTAAACCCTTCCCTTCCATCTTAGAATCAATACTGTGTATTGGTTCCAAGGCAGAAGAGCAGTAAGAGCTAGGCAATGGGGATTAAGTGACTTGTCCAGGGTCACTCAGCTAGGAACTGTCAAATTTGAACCCAGGACCTCTCATTTCTGTGCCTGGCTCTCAATCCACAAAGCCACCTAGCTGCACCTCAAATTGATTTCTTCACAATCATTTGGTGAGGCAGGAAGTACTTACCCATTTTATGACCAAGAAAATTGAGGCTCAGGGAACTCCAGGGTCTTGCTCTGTGCCTTGAGTATTGCCATCAAAAAGCAGAAGCAGAATTCAAATTTGGGTTTTTCCATTTCTAAATTTAGCTCTCCCACAACTAGATTAGGCTAAAACAGAAATTCCTCATGTCTATGTAGGACTCATGGTGACCCTCCATCGTTTGCCATGACTTCTAGAACTTTGCTTCCACCTGGAATGCTTCCCCTTTTCTCCCTCCTGTCTAGGACTTTCAGAGACTAGATTAAATGATGGCTCCTTTAGCAAGTCTTCTCTAAGGCTCTCCCTTCCCCAGCTGGGGGAGATTTCCTCCTCTGAATTCATCCTCTCAGCCTCACAGATGAAGGAAATGAGGGCTGCCCTGGAGAAGTGACTTGCTAAGGGTCCTATATCTAAGCCAGCAATAGGACCAGACACTATGAGACCCTCCTGGAGATCAAAATAGTGGTTAGAGGTTGGATCCATCAGTGACCATGGAAAGCAGAGACTAGAGAGGAGGGGATTGTGGTCGTGATGGGGGTGACATCCACAAAATTAGAGGGTCTCAGAGCTGGAAGGGTCCTTGGATGCTCTCTGCACCCAGAACGCCCACATCATCCCTAATGAGTGACCGCGCAGGTTCTATTTGAATACTTCTAGGGATGAAGAACTCCTTATCTCTGCCCATCCACTTAAGGATTATGCTTTTTTTTTAATTGATAATTTTGATTAATGGATAAATAACTGTAAAATAAGGAACACACCCAAACATACCAAACCCCCCCACAAAATCAGTCTAGTAAAACCTTTAGGCAGAACAGCACAAGTCTGTTGTGCTTATGTCTGACAGTCCAAGGCTCTCTTGTCCTTTTTTGATTACTTTCTGTTAAAGAAAAGAAAGGTGTTGGGTGTTCATTATTCATTGCAATTAACCTGAGGTTTTGTTGACATTTAATCTTGTCTTTATTTCCATGATTGTAGATAGTGCAGGGAATTTGTTCTCTGGACCTGGCTTCTCCCATTCATCATCAATTAGAAATGACTCCCCAAATTGTCTCTGAATTCTTCATGTTCATTATTCCTTAGAACAGTGTTGTCAAACTCAAGTAGAAATGGAGGCCACTAAACCATACAGAAGAATTCTTAGAGACCACATTTGGACTTAAAAACTACACCCATTTGTATATTTCTTTTTGCAAAATTATCCATTAATGCATTAAAATCAGAGAGGAGTGACAATTAAAAATAAAAACAAAATCAAACAACCCTTACTTTCCATCTTAGAACCAATACTGTATATTGGTTCCAAGGCAGAAGAAGGATAAGGGCCAAGTAATGGGGGTTATGTGACTTGTTCAGGGTCTCACAGTTAGTGTCTGAGGTTAGATTTGAACTCATGATTTCCAGTCTTTAGGTCTGGCTCTTAATTCTCTGAGCCATCTAGCTGCCCCCATACATTTTAATCTGATTAGAGCAACAGTTGGGAGCATTGTGGGCCACCACAATTGACTCCTCTGCTCCACAGTACAGTGACATTTGATTCCATTCATGCCAGCCCAACTTTCCAGCCTTTTCCCAGCTGTTGCTTAGGGTAGATTATTTCCAATTTTCATAATTCCCAATAGGACTCCTAGGAAAATATTGATATATTTGGGTCTTATATCACCTGAATCCTTGGGAATTAACCCACTAGTGGGATCACTGGGCCAAAGAGTATGAACTATTGAGTAACTTTCTATGTATAATTCCAAATTAGCTTCCAAAATGGTCAGACTAATCCATAGTTCCACCAGTAGTGAATTAATGCACCTGTTTCCCATATCCCAGCCAGCCTTGAATTTCTCCATCTTTTCCCAGCTTTGACATTTTGTTGGGAGGAAGATGATATCCCCAAAGGATTTAAATGTATGATAATTAACAGTTTTGAGCACTTCTAAGATGGTTGTCTATAGTTTGACTACATGGCAATGTTTCCAAATTTGTATTTGTAAGATTTTGTGTAGATTTTCAGATTCAGATTTTAGTTATCAGAGATTTTAAGTGAAATTATTTCCCCAGTCTTTGTCTTTTTGGCTTATTATAGTTGCATTGCTTTTTGCTTATAATGAAGCTTTAAACAATTATTACATAACCCAAGTTGAGAGATAGTGTGATATGGTGCATAGAGAACTGGTCTTAGAGCCAGAAAGATCTAGGTTCAAGTACTATCTCTGGTCCCTCATGACTGTGTGACCCTGGATAAGTCACTTAACTTCTTTTTTTTTAACCCTCACCTTCCATCTTGGAATTAATATTGTGTATTGGTTCCAAGGCAGAAGAGTGGTAAGGGCTAAGCAATGGGGGTTAAGTGACTTGCCCAGGGTCACACAGCTAGGAAGTGTCTGAGGCCATATTTGAACCTAGGCCTGGCTCTCAATCCACTGAGTTGCCCAGCTACCCCCTCACTTAACTCCGTAATGCTCTGTGTAATTATTTTTTCTCTTTAATTCATTATTATCTCAAAATTTATCAATATACCCAAACTCTCAATCTACTAGATTTAAACATGGAAGCAATTGGCTCTGCAATTTCAAAAAATAATAAACAATAAAAAGGTCATAAATAGTTATTTACAATGTATCAGTTGTGAGAAAATCACAGCCCTCATCTTTAACCATCACAACTCCTCTGTATTTCTTAATTCTGGGAACACTATCATTTAGCTTTCTTTAGATAGTAGAGAAAATGTCTTAAAGAATTATCTTATCTAAATTGACTAATTAAATAAAATTTAAAAAAGAATTATCTTCAAATTGTTTCTTGTAATTCTTTCTTTTTTTTAAACTCTTATTTTCCATCTTGGAATCAATACTGTGTATTGGTTCCAAGGAAGAAGAGTGGAAAGGGCTTTAGGCAATGGGGGTCAAGTGACTTGCCCAGAGTCACACAGCTGGGAAGTCTATGTAATTCTTGAATACTTGCAGAGAGGTTCTAGGAGTTTTCTGCATCAGTAAAATCATAAATCAAGCCTGTATTTCCCAAATTGTTTTTTCAGTTTTTCAAAATTCCCAGTATATTCTAATTGGTTAATAATTCACACCTACCCCAGCAACAACTATGAGTCAACTTTCCATATTCATTTCTACTTTTCAAAATATTTTATGCCTTTTCTGTGATTTGACATTTATTTTTGTATTTTTTGTGTGCATTTATTTATTTTTAAATTTTTATTTTAAAATATTTTTCCATGGTTCCATCATTCATGTTCTCTCCCTCCCCTTTCCTCTCTGCTCCGGGAGATGACAAGCAATTCCACTGGGTTATGTATGTTTTATCACTCAACGCCCATTTCCATTTTATTCATTTTTGTAATAATCTTTTAAAACCCCAACCCCAAATCATACACCCATATAATGCGATTTAATATTTAAATCATCTATCACAAATTGAAATCTCTGGCCATTCCTACTCATTGTCCTAATCTTCTTTCCACAAGACAATCCTTTAAGTACTTAAAGACTCATTTCTTCAGAAGATGTGAGGTAACTGCTAGCCTTTAGTCCTCCTGGTTAACACCCACCGAGCTGCCACTTAGTTCTTTCACCTGATTCGCATATGGCTTTGATTCCCACCTTCTCACAAATCAATCAACTCATCTTTATTGCTCTGTGCCTAGCCCTGTGTTAAAAGTGTGGAGACTCGAGAAAGAGAAGAATCAGGGGAGGATGGTGAGCAAACTCTTTGGCTCTTTCCTTTCAGCCCAGGAGCGTCTCTTGCTGCCACCACCCTAGAATAGCCTTGACCTTTCCCATGATCTTTCTCCCTGTTCTCTCCTTGACAGGAAATCCTGACAGGACAGATTTCAATTCAACATATGGAAAGACTTCCTAATAATTAGAGCTATAAAGTGGAATGTGCTGCCCCAGTAGGCAATAAGCTCCCTAGCCAGTTAACTAGCATTTACTCTAAGGGTCTACTCTGTGCCAGGCACTGTGCTAAATGCTGGGGTTACAAAGAAAGACAAAAGAGGAGCTTATAACCTAATGGGGAAGAAAACGTGGGAATAACTATTGACAAACAAACTATATACACGACACTGGAGATAATCAACTGAGGGAAAGCACTAGCATTAAGGGAGATTAGGAAAAACTTCTTGCAGAAGATGGGTTTTTATGAGGGACATCAAGGAAACCAGGTAAAGCAGAGGACAGAAGTAATGAAAGCATTCTGGTAGACTGCTTGTGAAAAGTTTTGGAGTTGGGAGATGGAATGTCTTGTACAAAGAATGACAAGGAGGTCCCAGGTCCTGGAAGTGAAGAGAGTGGACAATGGAATGGCACAGAAGGGACTCTTGTTCAGTCTGGGGCAGGTTATCCTGCCCAACTTCAAATGTATGTTATGGACCCCCTTTGGAATTCTGGTGAGGTCTATTGATTCTAAGAATAATGTTTATTACCTAATCCGGAAGTGAAAGAAATGTGGGATGTTAATTAAAGATTAGTCAAAATAAAGATATAATTTTTTTCTTATCTGATTTTATGAACCTTTTGAAATTCATCCACCAATTTTGTCCATGGACCCCATTTTAGAACCTCATGTTATATTTTACAGTTTAAAAAGACCTAGGGAGTCATCATCTCATTTAGTACTCAGAAGACCCCAGGGGGGAAAATGTCAAAATTAATTTATCTCTAATTTACAGATAAGGAAACTGAGACTCAATGGTTTCTTTATCTTCCTTGGCTCAGTTGGAATTAATCTCTTGCGACTCCTACTTCTGTGGTCTTTCCCCTTGGTCAGTATTTCTTCTTCACCTAGGGCAGTAGCTCTGGCCTTAGGTCAAAGGGTTTATTTTTCTCCTTTTTATGACAATGCTGGAGTTGTTTCTAATCCTCCCCCAGGAGCCCTTGGTTTTCCCTCATCCTTTCCCTGGTGCTTTTTCAAGGTTTGGCTTGGTCTAGGTTTGGAGTGGATTCAATACAATTCTATTGAATACTTAAATTGAGCACTGATTGCATATAGAGACCCGTATTTTGGGCAAGGTTCAATCTAGCAACAAGTATTTGTCCTAGAGGTAAATAACCCAAATTAAAACAGAATTGGACTTTTCAGAAGCCATCTGTTTTAGTCCTTAATTGAATGAGAATCCCCATGACCATCTGATAGCCACCTTTTACCCAGAGTCTTTCCTGATTCCCTGGGGCACTCAAGTTCTCGGTTTAGGGTTCCTTCTTTCCTTTTGCTTTCTCTGGGGCCGCTGGGTAAGGTTATGCTAATCACTCAGTGTTGCTTTTCTTCAAAGTTTTCCAAAAGGGAAAGGGAGGGAGGAGAAGATAGTGGCTCCCAGCTATTACCTTAAGGCAAAGGGACTACCAACCATTCCCTTCAAGAACTTGCCCTGTTTTTTTGCTCACTGAACTTGAATTTTTGTCAATTCCCTACCTGGTTGTACAACCCACAGACAGAGGACTTTCATGACAATGGTTGCTCACCATGAAATGTTCTTCTTGGAGCCTGGGAACTGGGACAAGCCATGGGTGTAGTCTCAGAATGGTTCGGAAGTGCTGACTACTTCATATTTCTAGTTGCTGAAGTCCCTGAACTCATATCTTTGCCAGCTTTGCTCTTTTTTGTTTTAATATCTTCCTACTTCTCACATTCCATGTTCTAATAGCCTTTCCAGCTCTGATGTTCTTTACTGTATTCAGTGTTTTTCGTTCCTTACCAGAATGAATATTGCAATTAATAGATGTGGCAACTCTTCCCAGAATAGTGCTTGCCTGTCTGTACATGCCTTAGAAAAAAGAGCATTGAGCCAGAGCAATGTGGTAGGAAGAGCACTGGCTTATGACATTGTGTTATATTTCAATGTAGCTACTCTGAATCTGAGTTCTCCCATCTGGAAAAGGATAAGGACTTGACCTTGCAATGTAAGACCTATGATCAGACTGGCTAATCCCTTTCCCCCTCCTACACAAAAAAGTTTCATCTTTTAGGACCAAGTATAATTCCACTTTCTCCAGGAAGTTTTCCCTGATTGCTTTGGTCCCAAAGAACCTCAACTTTCTCTGTCCTCATCCAACTCCTCCAACATCTCATGAACTGGTTCTGGCATTCCATCTGTCTAGCCTGTTGTTCTTTAAAGTAAAAGTTATATGTGAGTATGGTTCCTTGAGGGCTTTGCTTTTGTCCTTGTACCCCTAGTTCCTAGCACATAGTAGGCCCCTCAATATTGCTTAATATATGCTTGTTTATTGAATGAGTAAACCTCCTCCCCCCACCATGCTTCCAGGGTAAAGGTAATGTTTTCATCTTCTCAAATCTCTTTTGGTCCTTGCCCTGCAATTCCTAGTACTGTAGACCAATAGTGTTGGCCAAACTCTTGTATAGAAGTTTCTAGTGCCTTCTCCTGACAGTCTCTGGCCTGGGCATGGTCAGTCTTGACCCTGGGGCCTTTGCTGACATCCCTGCTCTTGTCTCTGCTAGTTACCACTGCATTAGTTGCTACTGGTTATTACACCACTGGACAGTAATGACTGTTGCTTTTCTGTAGTCTCCACTGACACCAAACTGTACCATAACTAGAGGACTGATATGGCCTTTTATTGTTTTAAATTAAAATTTTTTTAATTTATTTTTTGTTGTATATTGGTTCCAAGGCAGAAGAGTGTAAGGGCTCAGCAATGGGGATTAAGTGACTTGTCCAGGGTCACATGGCTAGGAAGTGTCTGAGGCCAGATTTGAACCTAGGACCTCCCATCTTTGGGCCTGACTCTCAATCCACTGAGCCACCCAGCTACCCTCAATATGGTGTTTTAAAAAAGAGCAGTAACATCCACCTGTCCTTGGGTTCTAAGTAGGATGTGATGCAGGAACCATGGGTACTGCCTTCATTCTTCATGCAGCTGAATGCATTAGTTAATTCATTCTCTCTAGAAAAACTAGTGTTTGAAAATCTCAGACTTAGAAATTCTTGAACTTGAACGTCTCTATGAGGCTACTCTCAAAATGAATACTGCCCCCCCCCCCCCAATCACCTTTCTTTGCTGGAAGGCTACTTACTGTGATCATTCTGTCTCGGAAATTATTCTACATAGAAGGTTGGAGTTTAAGAAACAATGGCCTTGGGAGCAGCTAGAGGGTTTAGTGGTTTAAGAGACAGTTCTAGAGATCAGAAGTCCTGAGTTCAAATCTAGCCTCAAACACTTTCTGTGTGACCTTGGGCAAGTCATTTAACTCCCCCTTGTCTAACCCTTACCATTCTTCTGCCTCGGAACCAATACACAGTACTGATTCTATGATGGAAAGTAAGGGTGAAGGAGAAATCCTATTGCTGAACTCCGGAAGAGAAAGGTAAAGAGCAGTTCCCAAGACTGGAGACCTCAGGAAGACTGGGCCATTTTTCTTTCCTCAAGTCACTAGGAATTCTCTATGCCCCATCAGTTGTCTTCCTCCTACAGCCCATACCTTATCACATGTTTAGGAAACTAATTTGATTGAGGCATTTCCTCATCCATATCTTTCATTGGATTCTTTAGGAAAACATCCCAACTTATTGGATCCGGGACTCCTCTGATCTGAAGCCTTCCAGTGTATGATATGCTCTAAGACAGCTCCCAGTTTTGGCATTCCATGTTCTGTTCAAACTCTCTTAGACTTTGTTCAACAGGAATGGCCTCTCTCCTCCTCTCTAAATCCTACCCAGCTCAAATTCCACCATATCTAGGAAGCCCTGGCTGACTCCTTCAGCCCTCACTGATTTTTCCTTTTCAGAAACTGGGATTACAAGAGCATCAATGTACTTAGCACTTAATTATGTTCTAATTGTGCCACATATGTTCATTTTTTTTTTTGTTTCCCAATTAACTCTTGAGGAGAGAGCTTGGGGGTGGGGAGTAGGCAGACAGGGCTTTGGTCTTCCCTCCAGCCTGGAGCTGCTCATGAAGCCGACTCTCAGTAAGACTTGGCAATTGATGGACTGACAGGAAGCCAAACAGCTGGGTGAAAAGTGACATACTAAGGCTGTCATCTGGATGTCATGCCTACTTGACACCAACCAGATGGAATTTGGAAACATCTGGATAATGGGATGATTTTTTTTCCTTCTTCACTTTTCCCACAGATGTTTTGGCCTCTTGTTGGTGCAGCTAACGTGTGGTGTAAGAGGAAATGTCATCTGACCCAGAGTGGCCAAGAAGTCAATGGCCAAGTAGCAATAGCAAAAACTCAAAACCATCCTAAATGGACACGACAGCCCCTATTCTCCACCTACCCAACAGCAATAGAAAAGGCTCTATCCTGATAGGCAGGAAACTGCTTCTGGTGTTGATTCTTCCACTCACTCATTATACAGCTTCTGGTAGTATTACTCCTTTTCAGAGCCCCCCAGTTTCTTCATTTTTTAAAATTGGGGAAATGGACAAGAAACACTAAAAGGTATCTCTTAGGTTTGCCATTTAATTTTTAAAGATCTTCCTACTTCTGTCATTCCATATTCTAAGGGTCCTCCTAGCTCTGATATTCAATATTCAATGTTCCAAGCTACTACTAGACATAATGTTGCATCCATTCACCATCTTTCTTCCATCCACTATAATACCACCTGATATTTATGTAATACTTTATAGTTTCCAAAGCATGGCATACACCTATATGATATGATCTTCATAATAAACTTGTTACATATTGTACCAATTTTGTGCATGAGGAAACTGAGGCTCAGATCTATTAAGGACTTGCCCATGAGGCACATTGCTAATAGTCAGAGGTAAGATTCAAACCCAGACATCTCCTGATATCAAGTAGAATGCTATTTCCACTATGCTATTCTTTTCCTCACTGTCCTTTCATCTACCTGATCATTATCTAATAGCCATTCATTCATTTTCCCACCTATCCATTATGCATTCATCTATCCATTTTTCTAGTCATTTAGTCATCATCCACCCATACTTCCATCCAATATCCTTTCATTAGCAGAGAGCCTGGAACATAGTAAGTGCCTAATAAATGCTTTATCATCGATGTAAATATCTAGGAATCATTTCAATTTAATAAGCATGTACTAAATGCCTACTCTGTGCAAGCCACTGTACAATGGATAGGTGCAGTGCATAGAGTGCTGGGCCTGGAGTCAGGAAGATCTGAGTTCAAATCAGGCCTCAGACATTTAATAGTTGTAGTTCTTCACTGATAGAGTAAGAGGATATTCAGTTCTCATGCCAGTACTGAAGGTAACAATGTGTATTTGGTAGAGGGAAGCCTTTATTTCAGAGCCAAGATTCAAAAGCACATCTTTTATCTGCAAGTCAACTAACCTCTGTTTGCCTCAGTTTCCCCAACTGTTTAAAAGGTGTAACAATAGCATCTACATCCCAGGGTTATTGTAAGGTTCAAATGGAATATTTGAAAAGTGATTAGATCAGTGCCTGGCTCCCAGCAGGCACCATATGAAAACCAGCTATTATTCTTAGGTGCTGAGACTCCGAAGAAAGAGATGAAAACCAGATCTTGTCCTCAAAAAGGTTCTATATTCTACTGACACAAAAAATAAATGGGAAAGGAAATGTGGAATGTTCTGAGGATGGAGAGAGCTTCACAAGCTGGTCTCCTCCTACCTTGCCAGCCTTCTTACACTCTACTCTATCCCTACCTCCATTTAATTAGTAATCCAGTGATACTGGCCTCCTGGCTGCCCCTCTAAACAAGATACAACTCTTAGCTCTGGGCACTTGTACTTACAGAATCCCAGCCTGGCATTCTCTTTCCTTATCCCTGATTCTCAGCTTCTCTGGCATTCTTCAAGTCCTGGCTAAAATCCCACCTTCTCTAAGTAAGCCTTTCCTGTTCTACCCCCTCTCCTGAATAATGCTAGTGCCTCCCTCTTGTTGTCTCAGTTTCTCCAGAATCTATCTTGTTGGTGTGGAGCTTTTTGCATGTTGCCTCTCCCTCTAGACCGAGAATTAGAATGAGAGCTCCTGGGGGGCAGGGGCTGCTTTGCTTTGTCCCCCACTTTTATTTAGCGTCACCAAGGGTTAGTGCAGTACCTGAAGGGTGTTGTGGTCTTAACAAAAGACCTGTTGACTGATTGAGGCAATAGGGAACCACTTGAAGCTCTTTTTAGCATGGTCAACCATGTGCTTTGGGAAGGTCCTCTTGGCAGCTGTGTGGAGGCTGGAATGGAGAGAGATAAATTGAAAAGACTACAATGAGGCTATTACCATCATCCAAGGGAAAGATGGGGGCCTGAGCTTCATTAGGGTGGTGAATATAAGAGTAGAATGGGGAGGACAAATGTGAAAGACATGCAGATAGAACTAGAAACATTTGGCACCTGACTGGATATGGAATGTGGGGCAGAAAAAGCAAAAGCAGACCCTGCATATTAGGAAAGTATATTCTAATTGGGTATCTGTATGTGTGTGACTTGTGACCACATGCTTATCAACATATGTATGTGTATATATTTATGTTATAAGTGAGATTCATTCTAATTCAATACAGAGGGTGAGCCTTAGAAAGGGAGCCCTCCCATCTAGGGGGAACTGAGAAGCACCTGGCATAGGCTACATGGAATTTGTTTTTAAAAATGTTCAGGGACAGCTAGTTAGTGGGTAGAGCTAGGCCTAGAGATGGGAGGTTCTAGGTTCAAATCTGGCCTCAGACACTCAGACACTTCCTAGCTGTGTGACCCTGGGCAAGTCACTTAACCCCCATTACCTAGCTCTTACCACTATTCTGCCTTGGAACCAATACACGGTATTGATTCTAAGATGGAAAGTGAGGTTTCAAAACAAAACAAAACTGAGTAGGATCTTGGGTAAAAATCAGTCCAGTCTTCTTATTTTACCCATTAGGATGCTGGAGCCCAGGGAGGAAAGATATCTACCCAAGGCCACAGAGCTGACTCCCTCCCTCCAGCCCTCCACGCCTGCCACACACCTACTTGGTGACTTCCTTAGCCCATCCCCATCCTGACTCAGCCCTAGGTGGTCAGCATCCTCTAGGGGTCAGTATTCTCTAGGAATACAGGAATACAAAGGCAGCCAGATCCCTAGACCCTCCAGCCCCGCCCTTTGCCAAAGACCCTGGGGGGGGGGGGGGGAGGCCTTGGGAAGTCTGTCCCTGGCATGCTCTCTTCCAGAAATCGAAAGGGCAGGGCAAAGTGGGAGGCGGCGGACACCACAGGTAGGGTAGGGCTGGGCTGCTGAGGGGATAGGATTCCCTTTGCCCCTTGCCCTCCAGCCCCTGTCATGCTAAGGGGCACCCAGGAACAAGGACTAGTCACCATGGGGGGGGGGAGTGGAGGAATGCCCCCTCTCTTTCAGGCTGCCTCCTTGGGTACACCTGTGTACACCGGAACACACAGAGCATCTATACATGTATAGTGTGTACACACCACGTACAGTATAGATTTCAAGTGTACATATATGGGTACTCCTGGGCCTCGTCTATATTAATACTATACGCACACACTCAGTGTTCCATGCATACACACATGGGACCCCAGAGATTTAGGCAGCCACCAGGAGCATTCCCTCCCCTCGGCCCGTCTCTCCTCCCTTAGCCCGAGGCTTTGTAGATGTGGGCCGGGGCCCTCCCCTGCCCACGCGCTCACTTTACATATTACAAGTGGGGGATCTGCAGAATGGGGCTGGGGGAAGGGAGGGTACGAGAGCCTGGAGAAGCAAAAGACGTCTCAGCCTTTGCCCTCCCTCTGGCCAGGGCATGATTTCCGAGGTTGGGGAGGTGTGGGCACACGTGCACACCCGTCTCCTCCCGGGAGGGAAGCCAGCAAGCACACCCATCCGAGGGATCTGAAGCGCGGAAGCGCGTCGCGCATCGGTGTTTAAAAAGCACGGCGTGTGTGCAGAGACCGAGGAGGGACTCTGAGAAAGAGACCGAGTCCCCTGCTTGGCCTCGCCCGGAACGCACACTCTACCCTGCAATCGGCAAAAGTTCTTCACGCCTGTAGGAAGCCTTGCTGGGAAGCCGATGCCGAGATCAAAGCAGAACAGGCCCTTCTCGCCGAGGCTTCCGTCCTTCTCCCACACACTCTTGTATCCACAGACACGCAGGGGTGCGCACTGGGGCGTGGGTATACTCCCGGGCACACAGACAAGTGCGGGCTGCAGACTCCTACCCGGCCCGTGGCCGGCGCCGAGTTCAGGGGAGCTGCTTTGCGGCCCGGCCTGTGGTCCTGTTGGAATTCCACCTGGGTGAGGGAGGGAAGGGCATTCTGGGGCTCAACTAGAGCCACAACCGAGTCCCTGCTAGACCGTCAGGGCTTCCAATTTTCCTGCTCCTCCGATCCCCAGCTTTATTTCAGGATCACCTTTTGGGTTTTGGGGTTCGAAGCGATCAGCTTGGCTTCAGGGGCTCCGCCAGAAATGGAGAGGTAAACGAGGAGGCTCCTTAGGGGAGGGGGAGGGCACGAAGTCGGGTGCAGCCTGGGCCTGATCTGAGGAGGGGAAGGGGAAGGAGTGTGTTTGGAACCTTCTCTTCCCTTTCGTTCTGGCGCGCAAGGTATCAGTTTTCAGGGAACTGGGACCCACTAACTCCAGGTGTGTTTTGGGGGGTGGGGTGGAGGGGTGAGAACAGAGCCTTACTAAAATGCTTCCATTTGGGGGGAACTGGGAAGAATGAGAAAGGAAACAGCCTGGTACCTGGAGATTAAGATTTGTATGTGTGTGGGGTTGGGTGGAGAAGAAGTCTTCGTCCCTCCTCCGGAGCCTGGGTCCTGGACCCTGGGTCAGCTCTGACAGAGCAGTTCTCAGTCCTCCGCTGGCCTTGGATGGCTCTCCCCAAGGTCTCTGTTCTCCCAGCTCCATCCCCGACCTCCTGCCGGTGTATACCTTGCCAGGGAGCTCTCCTCACTCTTCCTCCCAGGGGCCAGTGCTGGGGGGGGGGGGGGGATTTGCCGAGCGGGGCGAGTGTATATGTTGTGCTTGTATACGTGTATGCGGACGTGTGTGTGTGTTCATGTGTCTGAGTGTATGTGTGAATGCTTGGGAGAGTGTGTGTGCGTGTGTGGTCCGCTGGGCGCCCGCAGCTGCTCCGCCCCGGATTCTTTCAGACACTTTCGTTTTATGGGCCGCACGGCTGTTATTTCAGGGAATCAAAGCGGGGGAGGAGGAGGGGATCAGGGAGGGAAGAGGGCCAGGGAGGGAGGAGGGGGCGGGAGACACTTCCCCTCCCTTTTCCTTTCCTCTCTTCCCTCCTCTTTCTTAGTCGGTCCTCGAGCTCTCCAGTTTGCGCTCCTGGAGACCCCCTACCGGCAGACCCCGAGTTGAAACCAAGAGGGAATGGATGTCAGTCTCCGAGTCCCGACCCAGGGCTTTCGGGGGGCGTTAGGGATCACCATGGAAGCGACCGAAGGGCTACGAAGACGTGATAAAAAAAACCTTCAATTCCCTCCCAGCCTTGCCTTTTTGCGGGGCAAGTGTGGTTCGAAAGTCACTTCCTGTGTAGACGCCGCAGAGGCCAAACTTTGCGTTGTCTTCACTCTAGGGGTTGGGAGGGCTGCTAAAGAACCGCCTCCCTGCACTCAGTCACCGCCGAAGTTCTCTATTTCGCAGCGTGTCTGACTGGCTGTCTTTGACTTCAATTATTTTAGAGATTTTAGATTTGGGTAAAGGTTGTCCCAATTATCCATTTTGCTTGTGGAGACACGAACAATTAGGCGGCTGCAGTGAGATCAGGAACAGAAGTGAGGAGATAGGAATGGCTAGGTTGGGAAAAAGGGGAATTTATTGGGGGGGGTGGCCAGGAGAACCCCTGAGCGGGCTCTCACCAAATTCCCAAGGGGCCCTGGTACCCATACACACATTCCAGGGAACTAGATCAAGTTTGAGCAGCGAGGACGGAGAATCATACAATTTTCCTAAAGAAAAGGAGTCCAACGTACTCGATCAGAGACACAGAGCCCAAGAGAACGGCTGAGGGAGAAAGAGCTAGACAGAGACAGAGAGCGCCAGAGAGCCAGATCCAGGCACACACACAGAAGCGCAGACACCCAGCTCTACAGTCCCTAAGGAGCCTGAGGCCCAGGCCAAGGGCGCGGGACATTGCCGAGTGGGCAGGCAGGGGTATGTGTCAGGCCTCTACCACCACCTCACGCAGCCCCTTTCCCGACAATTGCAAGGCGTTCATCAAAATAAGGAATAGAAAGGATTCCATCCTTGCCGGAAGCAAGCCGCTGGCCCGAGCTCAGGCTCATCGGCTCCCATCAGGACTGTGCCGGGGGTGGGCGCGCAGAGGGGAGCTGGGACGCTGGGAAGCCTTCTCAGCCGGGAGCAGGCATACCCTTCCTGCTCCGTCTTATAGCAGCCCGCAGCTGCAGTGCCCGGGGGCTCACACTGTGGCGGGGCTTGGCGAAGCACACATGGACACCTGTCCTCCAGCCCAGCCCGGCCTGCTCCGGACAGCAGCCACCGCGCTGTTTCTCCCATTCTGAACGCAGGAGCCGGGAGAAGGCGGGAGGAGAGGCCCGGGCCAACGGACTCATTTTCACTCAGAGTCGCTCACGTAGTCCGGGTGTCTCAGAGGAGGAATCCCCGCAGGCCACCAGATATCCTGGTGGACGTCTGTCGGTCCACCTAGCCCAACTGCGAGAAGAATGGAGTGGGAGCCGGTGGAGTTTGGGCGTGTCTGCCGGAGCGCGTCCGTGAGCGAGGCCCTTCGTGACTGTCTGTGTATGCGGGCTCCTGGCTGCCTGCGACCTGTGTGAGAGCGAGTTTGTGAGATGGGAGTATGGATGCTCGTGCGAATGGACGCCAGAAGCGTAAGGCTGTGCCTGTGTGCTGTGTGTATGTGTGAGACGGAGAGGCAGAGACAGGTGGTGGGCGGGGGTGCGGTGGGAAGGGAAGCGAAGCACCGTTAGGACCCGGATCTAACATGAGGGGAACATTAGCAGCTGGGTTTCCTGTATCGCCAGCGTGGAAGGGAAGCGCCTCGCCTAGTCTCCTTTCCCAGACTAAGAAGAGTCTTCTTCCGAGGGCCACAGAGCAAGGGCCAGGGGTACAACGGGAGCGTCAGGGACAGGGGAACGGGGAGGGCCATGGAACAACAGGAAAGGACTTCTGTTTATTGTGAACAGGTGAGGGCCGGTGCCAGCACCATCGAGAAGCTACTGGTAAGGGGAAATGGAACCCTGAGGACCTTTAGGAGCCCGGGCCTAGAGAGCACCTTTCGCCATTGCGCCGCCTGCTTCTGTTGCTCCCTCTGCCTCCTCCTTCGGTAGTCTACGGATCCTCGGCCAAAATGGGGTCCAAGGAAAGGGGACTCCATAATTATTTAACTGGTTGCAGGAGCTGGGGGCAAAACCCTTCCTCCGGGGATGAGCTTTTCCTTCTCCGTGAAGTGAGGACGTTGGACCAGCTCCTTCCAGTAAGGGACCCTTAGAAGGAAAGAGCATCAGAGAGGTGGCGCCTTTGGTGCCCAGGGGGAAAGGCGAGCCTGGATTCGTGTGGGCATAATTGTGTGTGAAGGTGAGTCTGGTCTCCTCTCCCTGTCTCTCAATAAAAACACCCCATCTCAGCCCTGCACGAGGTCGGGATGGGAAGAAGGGAGGGAAATACCGTTTTTGCCTTTTCCCAGAAAGTACTGGAGCGAGAGCAGAGTTGTAGCCACGCCCTCATTCTCCTCAAAAGGATCTGCCTCTGCCAGAATACAAATTCGAAAGGGCAGAAGGGGAAACGGAGAGGAAAGCGGATCCCTCCCATATAAACTGTCTTGTCAGGTCTGGGAGGATCCTTGGAGTCCCAACCCCCTTAGTTTAAAGGGAAGGAAACTGAGGCCTGGAGAGGGGAAGGGGCTTGCTCGGGGTCACACAATGACCGTGGCGGGGCTCCCATTAGAACCCAGGTCCCCTGATTTCCAGGCCATGGCACTTTCCACTTCCTTTGCTGGGTAAGAGAGTCCTAACAGGGAAAGGAAGATCGGCTGGAAGGACAGCTGGGATGGGGATTGCTTAGGGGAACCCAGGTCAAACAGAGCGGTCTTTTAGATTGTCAGGGGCGGGGCGACAGTCCCTGCCAAACCGGGAGCTACCATCCAGGTCAATGTCCGGCGTCCATATTAGGCGGAAGGACAGCTAAATTGCTGCTGGAGGGACTGGGAGAGCTGGACAAGGCCCGACTGAGGATCCCTCGTGTGCTCGACCAGACTTAAGGTCTTTCGTTTGGGGCTGGATTATAGTCCGCAAGGGAAGGGCTGGAAGTAGTACACTCTACGCCCTTTCTTACCTCTGGTGGGTGCATCATCCCTGGGCGGGATCCCCTAGAGGAGCAAACACCGGAGGCCTCCGAGCCTTCAGTCTTCCGGGGCCACGGTGGATTGGTCAAAGGGACTCTTAAAGACAAAGGACGCTGATCGTTTCCTTGTTGAGGAGCCAAGGTCCCAGGACACTGAGAATTTGAGAGGGGCTCCGGTGGGAGGGACAGGAGGAAGACAGAGAGATAGAAAGGGAGTCGGAGGAGGAGGAAGAGGAGGAGAAAGAAGAGGAAGAGCCAGGCAGAGAAAAAAATCACACTGAGAGATGGGGTACGAGAGACAAGAGACAATTCGAGATGAAAAGTCAGAAATACATGGTGCGAGAAAGCCAGATATAGCTAAACTCACAGACAAACCTATAGATAGACATGTAGAGGGAGGACGCTCACCTCGCTTCTCAGACTTGCGTGGACACAACCCCTGCCTGGCCCAGGACCTCCCCTCTCAGACCAGGAAGGTGAGGATAGGATGTCCGAAGGCCCCTAGCATCCAGGACTGGTTGCTGACGGTCCGGGACGGAGAGAGGATGGGAGAAAGGGGGCCGATCGGGAGATTGGGGCAGAAGCTTAGTCCGAGGACCCGCGCAAAATTAACCCCCCAAGAGTCAACTGCGGGGCTGGCGCAGCTAGTCCCCCTAAACTACCTCTGGGCTCAGGCTGTCGACTCCGGTTCCAGGGGCTCCAGCGGTGGAGATTCCTGGGTGCAAAGGCCGCGCCAAAACCTTCGGGAGGGAACTCCCCTTGCAGAGAAAGACTCTGGGCCCCCCGGGCTGGCAGATTTTCGCTGGGGCTGCCAATGTGTCGTCCGGCTCTCGGCCTTTGCCCGAGAAAGCCGCCTGAAGGGAAACGGATTAGTACGATCGGTAGGAGCCAGATAGGTATCCCTGCCGAACCTGGGGTGTGGTGGGGACTAGCCAACAGTCAGAAACACCACGTGACACCCCCCCCCCCGCCTCCCCCTAGTATAAAGTCCCTTAGAGTTCACCTCTCCATTCACAGTGGCTACTAGTTACCGCCTGGACTCGGCTGGAGTTCCTATCCTCCTCCTCTTTTTCCCTTCGTCCGTCCTTTCTTCCCTCCCCGCCCCTCGCTTTCCCCACCCCCTCCAACCTCTCCATGTAGCCTTCAGCTCTTCCGCCTTAAGAAGCGGGAAGGGGGGAGAAGGTCTTTCCAACCCCCTTCCAACAGCAAAGAAGACCAGCCTCCCCCCATAGGGAGAGGAGGTGGAAGAAAGTGACTAATTTCGCCCCCCGGCTCCGCCCCCGCCCCAATCCTTCACACACACACTTCTTCCCACTAGCTCCGGATCGCCCTAACTTCTTTCGAGAGAGACTGGGCGCACGCGGTTGGGGAAAAGTTCAGTTCTTGACCGCCAGGGGACGCTTCATAGCCGGGGGACACCCCCACTCTCTGTGCTCACCCCCGACTGGTCCACCTCCCCCCCACCCCTCCCTTCCCTTCCCCTCCCCGCGCGCAAAACACACACGCACCAAGACCCAGCGAGCCGGAGCCGGAACAGAGACAGCGGCGGCGGCGGCGGAACGCTCGGAGCGCGGGTCCCAGAGCCGCCCGCCGAGGACTAGGCGGCCGCGGCGGCCACCACCATGACCCTGGGCGGCTGCTGCTGCGAGATCATGTCCTCCGAGAGCTCTCCGGCAGTGCTGTCCGAGGCCGAGGGGGACATAGACGTGGTGGGCGGCGGGGGCGGAGGAGGCGACCCGCTGCTTAGCGCCGCCATCACCCCCCGGGACGCGTGCAAGTACGGGCCGGAGGAGGAGGAAGGGGATGAGGAGGAGGAAGAGGAGGAAGGAGAGTCCTCGGACGGCGAACCTCGGCTCCTCCCGCCGCCCACCCCTCGGGGGGCCGGGCCCAAGGGGGGAGCTGAGCCCAGCCCCGGAGGGGAGCCCCCCGTGGCCCCCAGGGGCGCGGCGGCCGGAGCGGACAAGGCGCCGTCGGGGGCTGGCAAGAACCCGCTGGTGAAGCCGCCCTACTCGTACATCGCGCTCATCACCATGGCCATCCTACAGAGCCCCAAGAAGCGGTTGACGCTGAGCGAGATCTGCGAGTTCATCAGCGGCCGTTTCCCTTACTACCGGGAGAAGTTCCCCGCCTGGCAAAACAGCATCCGCCACAACCTCTCGCTCAACGACTGCTTCGTCAAGATCCCCCGAGAGCCCGGCAACCCGGGCAAGGGCAACTACTGGACGCTGGACCCGGAGTCCGCCGACATGTTTGACAACGGCAGCTTCCTGCGGCGGCGAAAGCGCTTCAAGAGGCAGCCGTTGCCGCCCACGCACACTCACGCGCACCATCCGCATGCCCACCCTCACCCCGAGCTGCTGCTGCGCGGAGGCGACCCCGGCGCCTTCCTTCCAGGCTTCGCTGCCTACGGCGCCTACGGCTACAGCTACGGGCTGCCACTGCCCGGCTACCACGCACACCACGCCGGCCCTCCGCAGCCCCAACACCCGCACCCAGCCCCGCACACCGGCCACCCCGCCGCCTTCTCCTTCGCCGCCGCTGCCGCTGCCGCCCCGTGCCCCTTGGCTGCGCCCCCTCCTGCTCCTCCTCCGCCACCGCCGCCGCCACCGCCGCCAGTGCAGTCTCAGACGGCCCCGGCCTCTGCCCCAGCCCCGGGCCCCCCGACGGCGGCCGCCTCACTCTTCGCCGCAACTCCAGCGGGCCTGCCATCCTTTCTGGGGGCCGATCTGGGCTGCCGGAAGGCCTTTTATCCCGCGCAGCTGAGCCCCCCAGCTGCGGGCACCGCCACCAGCCTGCCTGCGGCCGCGGCCGCCGCAGCCCTGCTGCACAGCCTGAAGGCGGACAGTGGGGGAGGCGGCGGCGGTGGCGGTGGCGGCGGCAGCGGGGGCTCCGGGTCTGCGGGGCGGCCCTCCTTCTCCATAGACCATATCATCGGGGGCGCGGCGCCCCCAGCCGGTCCGGGCCCCGGGTCGGGCGGTGGAGGAAATGGAGGGGGAACGGGCGCCGGGGGAGGGTCACCTTCGTCGCCGTATGCCACTGCCCCGAGCGGGGGCCAAGCCCAGGTGCTGGCGGTGCTGCCGGCGCCCGCGCTGACGCCCGTGCCGGCCCATTTCCGCCTTTCGCACCCCGGGGACGCATTGCTGCAGTCTGGCCCTAACTTCGCCAGCAAGATCCCTAGCCTGAGCGGCTGCCACTTCTGAACCAACGACCGAACGACTCCGAGCCGCGAGGAACTTGGGGGCCCGAACTTTGCAAAGACGCTGGGGGCTCTTCACGTCTCTGTCTCCCCTGGCTCGTCTCCTCCTTATTCAGCCGGCCTTGCTCCAAGGGGGCCGAAGGAAGGAAGGCTTGCGGGGGTGGGGTGTGTGTGTGTGTGAGGTTGGCCCTGGAGCAGCACGCTGCCTACACTCGGGTCATCCTCCTTGGCCTGTGCCTCCCCGCGGGTTGGTCTCGTATTGGTGAGCGTCCGCGAGGATCTCTGGACCGAGGAGGACAAGGGCGGAGGGCGGCGTCGGCCAGCGGCAGGAGCCCTTCCACTTGTGTCTCCTTAGAACGAAGCGGGGTCCAGGAGCCTGGCGCTGGACCCCGGGACGCAGCCAGGAGGCCTCTTCTGCGACCACCGAGATCCGGATGTTTCGTGCCAACCGGAAAACCCTGTGGGAGTGAGGGTGGTGGGAGCGGGGAGGGCCTATGGGAAGAGGGTATTTTGACGAGTGAGCTTGGCCCCCTGGATCCGGCTTGCCCGATTCCGATGGATGGGACCCCCGGATAATTGCCTGCTCTCTGCTTCCCAGTGGCCGATGCGGACGCGGCCTCCACCAGGCGGTGAGAATTCCACCCCGATTTCCCATTCCCTTTTCCCCAGCTCCGAGGTCGGAGTTGTCCCGGGGTTGCCCTTTAAAGAAACGTAAGTCTATGTCTTGTGTACTTACCTCCCCCTTTTCCCCGCCGCCCCCTGCCACCTACCCCAGCGAAGTGAGGTCCCATTTCTGTGGAGGCTGCAGAGAATTGGTCGCTTTCAAGTCCTTTAGGAATCCCCCGCTCTGCCCTCACGCAAGCGAAGCATGTCTACACGGAACAAAGCTAAGGGCAAGGGTGGCAGTCACCCGGATAATTCGGGCATAAATTTAAAAACCGACCCCTCCCCTTGCTAAGGAAAGAGATTCAGGTCTTTTCAGCTTTCCTCCGCACACTTCCAGGCCTCTCAGGCTGGTGTCGGGGGGAGGCAGGCGAGGTGCATCCCAACCTTAGATACTCACGGCTAACCTCTCTTCCTCTTCCTCATCGCCTCTTCTTCGCTAGCTCCCTTTTCTGGTCACCCAACACCGCCCTATTTATTTTCTCCGAAGGCAAAAGAGTTTCGAGAAGTGAGGGGCACAGAGATCCTCTTCCTCCCTTGTTTGTGGAAGGCGGGGAACGAGGCCTAGCGCCTTCCGTGCCCCCCACTCCCGTCCTGGACCTCCTGATGGAATCCTTTCCCGGGCCCTGTAAGGTATTTGTAAATAGTTTAGAGCTGGCCTGACCTCCAAGGACGCCGGCTCTTTTGCTGCTGGCTCGGTCCACGAGAGGGGAGCCTGGGCAGAGGATAGCCGGGCAGATCTGTGACCCCCTCCCCGCCTTGAATGGGTTGTGTGGAAGCAAGGGAACCTCTGCCACTTGCCCTATCCCCCAGCGCAGCCCCATTTCTCTCCCCACCTTTCCTGCCCGGCCTCGGCCGGACTCCTGCTCCTGCCCCTGCCCCAATTGGTGTCAACGAATAAATGTTTGTGGATTTCACTGAAGCCGCGGCATCCGTCTCCCTCTGTCCCTGGGCCCTGGGCGGCTCAGCCTCAGGCCCGCGTCGGAGTTCGAGCGGCAGGAGGGAGGAAAGCCCGGTTAAGGTTGCTGGGGGTGGTAGGAGTGAGGTGGAGTGGGGAGGGAGGGCTTTTTGCCGCCGGGATCAAACCCTCTTCCAGTGATGGATCGGGGACCCAGGAACTCGGGGTGTAAACTGACAGTCACCCGGCCTGACCGCGTTAGGGAGTGAGGCCGTGGTATAGACCTTGGGCATTGGGAGTAAAATTCCTCCTTTGGAAATGACCCCACGGCCTCTAAGGAGCTTTCCTTTTAGTTTTAAATCCGGTGCAGTGAGACTGGGTTTAAGTGCAGTCTCTTCCACGAATTCCTCACGTGACCCTGGGCAAGTCCTTTCTTTTCTGGGTCTCAATTTTCTCCTCTGAAGAACCAGGGACGTGGACTAGTTGGTAACTTCTTTCTCATTTGTTCAGTGTTCTAAGATTCTTCGCAGTGCTCACTTTTTATGTTCTGTGTTCTAAAATCTCTCTCTGCTCTGACAGCCCATGAGTCTTTGTAACATGCTGGGCCTCAGTTTCCTCATCTGTAATCCAGAAGCCTTGGATTAATTGATCACTAAGCTGGCTCCCTTCTGGTTCTGACTTCGTTCTCGGTGCAGTGAGTTGCTCCCTTCAGTTCTCCAGCTTTCATTTTCGATTTCACTGACCGACCTTCCATTTGTTCCTTTTGGGGACCAGAATGGAGACTGGTTCTCTCTGGGCAGACACCTTTATCGAGGAGGTGGCTGGGAAAGCAGCTCATTGCCCTCTAGGCTGCTCCACAGAAAAGCCCTTGGAGCCAAGTCTTTAGTTTGAAAGGACTCAATTCACGTCTGCCTACGCAAACCCTGCCGCTGAGCTGAGACTAGTGGGTGTGCTTTCTCCGTGCCAACTCGAACTCCCGAGGTTTTAGGAGGACTGAATTGAGGAGAGAAGAACTGGTTAGGTTTGGGGTCCCGGGAAGGGAAGGGAGCTACCGATTGCCACCTGCGCCTTCTGGGAGGCTGGAAGAGTCTAGAGTGAGGCTTATTTAGTTTAGGAGTGAAAAGAATATAGGCTGATGTGCCAGGAGTCTAGACTGGAATCGTATGGAGACACGGCTCCAGCCCCCAGCCCATCTTTGGGGTCCTTGAGGACCCCATAGCTGTCTTCCTTTAGAAGCGGGATCCTGGCTATTTGGGCAAAGGTTGCCCACTTCCTGACCGGGCTGTTTGGTCAGGTTAGGCAGCCTGGCTCTTGGGGGCTTGGAACGAGTCCTGGCCCAGGCAGGCCAGGCCCCAGACCTCTGTCTTCTCCATATATCTCTGCTGCCCAGGCAGAGCTAGGTCTGGACTCCTGAGACTGAGCTCATTAACAGAGAGAGGTGACCAGGACATATAGAGAGACCTGAGCTCCATAGCCTTTTCTGGGGAGGCACCTTGGAGAACTCAGGCAAAACTTAAGAGAGCAAATGGTACTTTTCCCCAAAGGGCACCAGGTGGTCTCTCCTGGCTCTGTGGCTTTCCTAGCCTTGATCTGGCTCTGGCCTTCTTTGTTCCTTTCGTTCCCTTTTCTGCCTTTCATTTTTCTCTCTTTCTCTGCATCTCTGTTCAGTCTCCCCCTTCTGCCTGTTTTTGATTCTGTCTCTGTCTTTCTAAGCTCTTTCCCTTTGGAATCTGGGAATGGGAGTGGTGGCCTCGGGTCTTCCTGAAGGATAGAGGAGCCTTCCCCATCTCCTCCTCCCCCTCATGGCAGAGGAGGATGGAGAGAGACAGGGAGAGGGAGAAGAAAAGAGGGAGACATCGAGACACAGAAAGATAGAGGCACATATAGAATTAGACTCTATTCTCTGACCCCTTCCATTTTTCTGTCTGAGCAGACCGGTTAGTAGGAAGCCCAAGGTTGGAAATGATGGTGGGAGGAAGACCAGAAGAATGAGGGGAAAGCTGGGCTGTCACTTCCACCTCAAGTAATTCACTCTGTACTTTTCTGAACTCAGAGAAGGGGTGGATTATTAAGGAGAGCAGAGAGCACTCCTCTGGGCCCTCAGGGCACCAAGGGAGAAATTAGGGCTGGTCGGAGCCTCCTGTGAGTTTTTAAACTGCTGTGAAAGAGCAATGGAGAAACAATGGAGAAACCTGTGGTCCAAGTGAGCATTGTAGGGTTATATACACGTGTGAAAGTATGTTTGAGTATGATTGAGAATAGGCATATATGTGAAAATGAATAGATGCATGTGTGTAACAGTAGGTGTGCATGTGAGAGTGTGCACACATGTTAAGTGTGAGTGCATAAATCTATCATTGCAGATGAGAGTGCATTTGTGTTCGAGATTACAAGGGGCTCTAGGTGTGGAGGGTGAAGAGGGAGAAAGCTGGAGCTCCCCAGCAGGGTCTCTGCCCTCTGCTCAGCTGCTGTGACTGACAAAAAGGTGAGCCAGTTTCCTATTTAATCTGGGGTTTATTCAGACTCTGACCCTTCTGTTCTGAGCAAGAGGAGAGGAAGCCCAGAAAAGATCAGAGCCCCTCCGGGGACAAGACACGGCACCCCGGCTCCAGGCAGCTCTGGGGATTTAGATGAACCAAACAGACCAGAGCAGCAGACAACCTTGCCTTAGGATGAGCCTCCTTTTGTGGGCCAGAAAGCTCAGGAGGAGGGCGAGAACTGGGCATGATGAGACTGAGGCAAAACGCTTCCATTCTCACTCACCCTGGGATCCCTCAAAAGCTCCCCTGGATAAAGTTTGCCTATCTTCCTTCCCCTTGGCTCTCTAGGTGAAAAGAGTGGGTGCAAACGTGGAAGGAAAGGGAGCCCCCTTGTCACTGTCAGTCACCTCCCAGAAACTGCCCTTGCCCTAAATGGGACTATTATATATTTATTTATATGTATGCATCTTGTAAATATATATATTCTACTCTGAAGTGGGCTAATGAGAGAAAATGGGGGTGGAGTGGGGGGTGGATGGGCATGCCAGAGGTCGTCTGCACCAGGGCACTTCACTCTGGGCATGCGTGTGAAAGAGTGAGAGACAGGCAATAGCTAGGGAAACAGAGTCACAGGAAAAGAATCAAATGGCGACAGAAACTAAAGTAGGACAAGTGGGGCAAACACTGGCCCTTTGTCACTTTCCTCTGGGTCAGGGTGATAGTTATGCTGGGGTTGATGACTGGGTTAGGTGCTGGGTACTGGGTGCTGCGTGTATGCGAGGAATTAGTGACCTTCAAGTTCCTTCTTTGTAAACAAGAACAAATTGAGCACAATGCAATCTGTAGCCAAAAAGCAGGGAGCTAGGCCGGCTGCAGCTGGGTGTTCTTTGGCAATCTATGGGAGTTAGACTGGGCCCGAAGGAGTCCTGGGTTCATCAGCCACTTCCCAGGAGTCTAGGTGATAATAGGGAAACGGAGGGAGGGAGACAGGGAGCTGGTGCCTTGCTTCAACTTGGCTTCAAAATGAATTCAAGTGGCAGGGATGAGTTCAGGAAATCCTTGGCTTCTCCAGCTGCAAACGGGGGTCCTTCTAGCCCCAGCATTCTGGATTCAAAGCCTCTTCTTTATTTTCCTCCAGTCTATATTCTACTATTCTCTGTTCTAAGATCCCTTTGCCCCGACATTCTAAATTCAAACACCTTTTGTCCTATTCTTTAACACAATGTTCCAAAGCCCCCTCTAGCTGGACATTTTGTATTCTGACGTCTCTTCCAGCTCGAATACTTGCCGCTTAAACATTCTGTGATTGACAGTTCCTTCAGACTCGAATCTGATTTGGAACATTTTTTTCTATGCTCCCACATTCTCTATTCCAAGCTCTGACTTTGTGTTCCAAGGGTTTTCCCTGCTTGGACATTTTATGTCCTAAGTGCTCTTCCAGCTCTAATATTTTGTAGTGTAGCATTTTATGATCTGAGGCCCTTTCTGCTTTCCCACCCTCCATATTCTAATAATAATAATGGGCTCATTGGAAGTTTGCTTCTAACCCGAATGAGCTATAGTAGCCCGAAGTTGGTCCTTTGTGCCAATGTTCTTTGCGGGTCCCTTCCGTCGCCAAAGCTAGGAGATTGAAAAGTTTGTGTTTTTAGATCGAATCCAATGCCAATACATTCTCTGTCCTAACCAGCTATTTTCCAGGGTCCTTCGCAACTCAGGGATTCGAGACCAGAACCCTTTTATGTTCCAAATTCCCTTGCGGCATTCACAGCTGTGCTATTTTCCACTTACAGTTCTTACGTTGTAAGAACTCTTCCAGCTCTGATTTAGCCGAAGACCCCTTCCCACTCGAAAACTGTGATTTCTTTAGCAGGATATGTTCTCTCCATTCCGTACTCCATACTCCTTCCAGTTCTGGTAGCCAATTTCGGAGCATTTGCCCCCTTTAATCATTCTCTGAAGTCCTTCCGCATTTCTAGAGGTCGGAAAGGCTTGGAGTGGAGAGAAGAAAGAACACTGGGGGCTCTTTTGTGACAAGCCTTCACCGAAGGCTGGGGTTCTTCTACAGGCCAGGAGATTAGAGAGGGGAGAGGCAGGAAGCTCTCCCTACCTGTTCTCAGGTGTGTGCGATATCCATTATAGCCCTTGGAATTCTGGAGACCTTTTCACCTCTCTCCCTTAGATCTCAGTCCCAAGACTACTGAGAATAGGAGTGGAGGTGAGGAGGTGGGACGGTGGATGTTGGATGGAACCATCTCTTCCCTCACCTTTCTCTTTTCCTCCCGGTTTCTCTGCAGAAATGGGGGGGGGGGCATAAAACTGGAACAATATGGAAAGTTCAGATGAAATGGGTAGAAAAGGGAAGACAGATCCTGTCACTAGAAGTCAGGCGCCCTGGGTTCTAATCTTCTTTCTTTCCCTGGAATGCTGGGTGTAGATCAGTTTGTTCTCCTATCCGGACCTCAGTTTTCTCAGCTGTAAAGTTGGGGGAGGGATCGAGCTAGATAATGTCCCCTCCTAACTCTGATATTTTATGAGACTAAATCGAAAATTCACGGGCACACCACACACAGACAACACACAAGGGACTTCATTTGGAGGAAGGCTGTCTTTATTAAGTGGTGGAGTCTCTCTTCCCTAGGGATCGGGAAACAAAAAGTGTAGTGAGGAGGGCGCCCGGCTGTCATAGAGACCAGATCGAGAGCCGGAAGGTGGAGGCACAGAATGCCTAGGATAAAATGGAAGCGCCCCCCTTCCCCCATCCCAACGGTCAGAGATGCGCCCCACCAGGGAGCCCGGAAACACCTTGGGGAAAATCAGCAGCTGCTCCAAGTCCCTCCCCCCCCCCCCTCCATCCCGCGCACTCCTGTAAGCCTTTGGTATTATTGTTATTATCATCGCCATCTCTTCTTATTGTTATTATTAATCACGTCAACAACAATAACAACATCAAAGGCAAACTCTAACCTCTCAAGATTAAAACAACCTGAAACATCCCCAGCAAAAAAGGCTTCTGTTTGAGACAGACAGGCAGAGGACGGACTTTAAATGGGGAGAAAATTGACGAATTTCCGTGGTCAATTTCCCTCCATTTCGGTCAATTTCATCCCTTTCCCTCTCCAGCTGGAGAAACAAGAGAGCAAAGGTGTAGGGTGTAGGGATGCAATATTTCTGACACTGATTCCCCGCAGAATCCTAATTCGAATCCTGGGCTCCTGAGGCTAGGGTAGGAGTGTGTGTGTGTGTGTGTGTGTGTGTGTGTGTGTGTGTGTGTGTGTGTGTGTGTACGTGTGTGTGTGTGTGTGTGTGTGCGCGCGCGGGGGGAATCTGAACCTGTCCTTCCCCCTGTCATCCTCCCACGATATGGATTCCTCCCCCACTCCCAGCAGGTCCTGAGAGTAGGTGCCTGCCTCGGAGGTGGGAGGAAAGGTAGAAGGTCCGAAGGTGTGTTCCAGAGGGGGGCCCGGATACTGTGCCGCCCCACCTCCCTCCAGCCCCTTATGCCCTCCGCGCATTTGTTTAGTGGCGGCTTCTCTCTGTTCTTCCTTCGATGCCTGGCTCGGACCACCCAGGAGCCGCAAAAGCGAGCTTCTCTCGCTAACCTCTCCCTCTCTCTTGCTCGCAACCGGGTTTGTCCCGGCCGGGCCGGGTTAGGGTCTCCGCTTCCTAAAGGCCCCTTCCTCAAATCTCCTGCCCCCGCCCACCAGCCGATCTTTTTTTCCTTTGTGCCTGCTTTTCTCTCTCTTCCCTTCCCCCACACCCACTCGGCCAATTTCTCTCCCGGCCTCGGAGTCCGTCTATTAAACCCCGCCTCGGAAGGAAGGCGGCGGGTTCGGAGGGGCGCGAAGGGCAGCGAGCTAAGGAGGCGCGGGCCGGGACTGTCAGGGCTCAGGAGGCGCAGAGAGAAGGCAAAGGTGCAGATAAATCGGAACCTTTCGATCTGCCTTCAAACAGCTGGGTACGAGGCTAGTGGATGCCCCCCAGCAGCCCCCGACACTCCCGGTGCGGGGTTGTGGGATGGGGCGGGACATAAATTAGGAGAGGATAGAGGCTCGAGCTCAGTGCCCTGAGCAGGAGAGGGGGCAGGTAGGTGCAGCGTGGCTCATGTTCCGCCGCGGCTGCCGCAGGCGATGAGTGGCAACCCTGGGTGGAAAAGCTCGAGATACGGGGCAACCGCGAGGCTCCAGACTTCCACTTTAGAATTATTCGATTCCAAAGACAGATACTTGAGGGGCTTAGCTTTCCGACTCGAGCTAGCTGCCTCGTTGGGGGCTGCCCAGACTCTCCAGGACCGCCTCTCTGTCGCCTGTTACCCGCACTCATTGGGAAAGGGGCTTGTTAGTGCGCTTGAGGGAGGCGACCTCCCGCGCTGCCAGTTGGAGGGTATCTGCCTGCCCAGCTCACGTCCTTCTGGTCGACCAGCATCTCCTGTTCCTCTCCTTTCCCCCGCCCGCGCGGCCCCGAAGGGCTCCAACTTCTGAAAGACTCGAAGGAAGTCGGGGCGAGGGTGGGCAGCAGATTGAGCCCAGGCCTTGCTAGGAGGGAGCAAGAGATTCTCCGCGGCCCAGGGCTGGAATTCTCCCTCCTCGGCTTCCTAGCCCCCTCAGCTCTTCTCGGCTGTCTCACCCCAGGGGATCCCCGGCTCTTCGCTCCAAGCGGACTCAGGACGCAGCCGGGGCTCCTTCCTTCCCCGCCCTCTCTCTAGATCTCCCTCACTTCAGGAGGACACCTGAGCCTCCTGGCCGGGGAGAACTAAGCGCTGGTCAGCTCGCAGAACTCAGTTTGGTGAATCAGACCGCACTCCTGAGGAGCGGGGTCCGGGCTGAGCTGTCCTGCCGAGGACTGGGGAAGGGATGGGTTCTGGGGATGCAGGCAGTGATCAGGTCCAGTCCGGGCTCTGCTGCTGTCTCCAGGCCTAACCTGGAGCAAGTCCCTTTCACTCCCTGCCGCCCACTTTCCTCCTTTGAAAACAACGGTTCGAGCAATATCTTTCCTGAAGTCTCTTTTAGCTTCCTATTCGATGTTTTCAGATTTCTTTCAATTCAATCAGAAAAGCATCAATTAAGCGTCCCAGGCGGCACTATAGGAAGACAAAGGAAACATTCTTTTGGGAGGGGGTGCGGCACAGTACAATATCAAGCACTTTCTGGAGGGACAGAATAATAACGGAGGTAACAAGAAACAAGCTTCCTATAGGAAGAGGTCCTGGAGCTGAGGCTTGCAGGATTAACAGGCTCTCAGGATTCTAGCTGGAAGGAACCTCGGAAGCCCTTTAATCCAGCCTTTCCATTTTACAGATAAGTAAATCGAGGCTCTGAGGGGTTGGGTGACTGGCCACAATTCGTTCAAAGTGGTGGTGAATGACAAAAGGGGGAACTGACCTTTCTGAGGACAAAGTGAGGAGTGAGTGAATTCCAGGCATCGGGTTCAACTTAGTGCAAAGAAACTGAGGAGGGAGGGAGAGAGAGAGAGCTTCTGTCACCTTGGAACAGCAGTGATAGCCTTCCAACACTTAATATGCCTTGGTTTATGTTCTAGGCTCCTTCCCAGAGCTGACGTTCTCTGTTCTAAATTCCAAATTATTTAGTTCTGTGGCCCTTCCCAACAGTGGAAGGGAAAGATCCTTGGCTATTAGGGTGGGGTTGGCAGGGAGCTGGAGCCTCAGGAGCAGCTCAGATTTGTGGGAAGGGGTATTTCTAGGGTGCTGCTGCCTGACTCCAACGAAACCTCCAGGTTTCTTGTCCCCTAGGTGCCTGGAAGTGTGCCTGAGATCCTGCTTGGAGCCCAAGAGTGCCTTAGTCCAGGGCTGTCTCCTTCCTTCCTATCCAACCCCAGCTCCTTGACATTACCTCCCCCTTCCGTTCACCCTCTGTGGGGGGCAGACACACGGAATCCTTTCGGGACACCCAGCACTGTGCCAAAGCCCACTTCTTTGAGCTCTACAGTTCTCTGGTGACAATGAGAAAAGGAAGACCGGCCCTACCTCTATCCAGGATTTGATGCAGAGATTGTGGGAAGCTTTAGGGGTGAAAGGAATCTTGAGAGGCATGGAGAGAAGCCCTTCATTTTCCAGATTAGAAACCGAGGCCCAAAGAGAACAGGACACTGACCCTTAGTCGGGAGCAATGGGGAACAGTTCTAGGTCTCTTAGGTAAGGGTGGGCTCTACTGAAAACATTTTCCGAAGGATTGAAAAAGTTTCTCTTTGGTGCCACTGGGAGGGTGGAGACGATGCTGGGGCTGGAGGTAGGGAAGGGGAGGGCCTCGGGGAGGTGGAAGGGAAATGATAGGACTTTGTCCTATTTAAGTCCTCTTGGCGGCTGCTGCGAATCTGCCAGGAGCTGGGGTGGTAGGGGGTGGGGGTGGGGTTCTATGGGACAGGTGCCTAGACGTGCTCGGTCCTCAAGCCTCAGGTCCCTGATTCCCTAAATCATTTGCCTTCCCAAAGCCTCTGCTTCTCTGCGCTTCTCTCCTTCTCTCCCACCTTGCCTATAGCTAACCCCGGGCACCATAGCCTCGGTCCCATCCCCAGACTCTTCAGTCCCCTCCCCCTGCCTGGCCATTTCAGGCCTCTCCAGGGCTCCCACCAGCCCCTCTATCTCGAAGCGGGTGGTTCAGTGAAACCCTCAGGCGGGTTCCAAAGGGAAAACACCCGGGAACCAATTGCCGAATCATCCCGGAAATCTCCGCTTTTATCCGATGAGGAGAGAAAGGAGGGAAACAAACAGACCCAATCATGGAGACAGATACAGAGACAGACCCAAACAGAGGTATAGACACGCACACAGAGAAACGGAGAGACACGGAAAGAGACAGAGTCAGAAACCGAGAGAGAAACGGCAGGAATCAAATAAACTCCCCAATCTGAGACCCGGAGAGGGAAAGGGGTTGGCCCAGGCACCCAACAGGGTTTCGATCTGATCCCACTTTTGCTGACTTCAAGTCTGAGTGATGGGAGATAGCTTGCAGTCGCTGGAGTCCAGTCCTGTCATTTTACAGATGGGCAAAGCTGGTCTCGGATCGGAGAAGTAGCTCGCCTACGGTCAGGCAGAGGCAGACGAATCCGCCGGCATCTTGCTCCTCAGTGGCTGGCTGGTTGGAAGATGGGGCCACAGTGGACGATTCTCGGCCGGTCTAGCTTTGGGTCCCCTCCCGAAGCTCTGGCGTCCTTCCCTCTGCCGGGTCTCTTCGCAGGTCCACAGCTTCTCGCCCTCACATCACTCCCTCAATTCTCCTCACCGTTCTTCCTCTGCCTCTCTCAGGTCTCTTCTCAAGTGCTCCATAACTTCCTAACAAGGGCCCGTCGCCGCCTTCTCCCACATGCCACACCACCTATCCGAGCCATGTGCTTCTTTCCGTGAGCTTCCTGCTTCCTTGCTGGGAGCCACATCATTTCGCACGGTCCCAAGCTTCCCTCAACCCTCCCTCGACTGCCTGGCTGCGTCGGAGGGAGGACAGAAGAGCCCCAGCCATTTCCAGGGGCAGGAGGCGGGTTTGGGGTGGGGTGGGTGGGTGGATAGTGCTCCTTCGGAGCTCAAACTCTTAACTTCTGGAAACCAGCGAAGCGGAAACCTCCCAGACTCGGACCCTAGCTTGCCCTGGACGAGCAGCCGGGAGAGCTCAGACCCCAAGCTTCCCCAGCTAGGGGAAGAGCGGCCGTGAGCGATCCTAACGCTTGCTGGTTCTTCAGACCGCTGGCCACCGGGAGCCTGGGTCAAGTGCCGGCTACCAGACAGGCCTGGGGGCCAGGACACAGCTTCTGGAAAAGCCTTTCTTTCCGTGGAGTCACTGGCTTTTCGGAAGGCGGTTTGGCCTTCTCTGCCACACTCTGAGCCCTTGGCCCCCTCCCCAACCTCCTCCCCACTCTCCCGCCCACATTTCACCCTCTTACCCGAGCCCTCGGTGCCCCTCTCCACCTCAAAGCCTTTCTCTGGCTCAGGCTTTCTCTGCTTCTCCCCTCTGGGCAGGTTCGCTCGCCGTGCTTTCTCTTTCCCCCTTTCCTTTCCCACCTCCTTAGTGTGAGTCTCTGAGTGCGCGTGCCACTACAAGTGGGTTTGTAAACGAGATCCAGGATATTTAAGGGTCGGGGGGGCGGCTGGGTGGGAGCCGAAGTCCCAGGGTCTTTGTGTGTCAAAGCGTACTGCAGCCTGCCAGCCACCGGGCGAGGTCGGGTTGGGACTAGGCTGGGGCTAGCTGCAAAGGCGAGGCAGTGAACGGCCTTGAGGAGCAGCGACCAGGCCTGCCCCCAGAAGAAGGGGGGAGGAGGGAGTGAGGCAGGCCGCGATCTCTTGGACCTGGGCTCCTAAGGGCTCTGGGTTTGGGATTTCTTGCAGAAATATAGGACGATCTCAAATCTGGGTGCGCCTGGGTACAGACGGGATCCCCAGAAACGCTGCCTTTCTTCCCTTCCCAGTCACAGAGAGAAGGGGCCACGGCTCGTTGCCATGCAAATGCAGCGGGGTCCAAGCTGGGGGGTCGGTTTCCGAAGCAGGACCCACACCCCTTTACTCTGGGCTGGAGGGTGCCAGCTCCGTGCTTTCTGGAGAGATTCAGGAGATGGGGCGCGGCGCCACCTCGGGGCAGTTTGGCCTGAGCTGAAAGTTCTGAGGTCAGAGCTCTGGCCTGGCTGGGACTTAAAGAAAGAAACTCTGGAACCGACTGGAGGAAAACCCTGGAATGTACAATCAGAGCCCTGGGTGTGAGACTTCCTAGCTGTGTGACCGGGAGCAGGTTTCCTGGTCTTTTCTGAGCCTCTGGAGAGTGAAAGGGCTGACCCAGTGCTCTTCAATGCCGGTTGGAGCCCCGAAAACAGAAAACAGAAGAGATCGTGAGTGGTGCAGGAGGGCAGAAGGA